>NC_090656.1:4259661-4394661 GCF_040937935.1 Hyperolius riggenbachi | reverse complement strand
TATGTGCATTTACTGGTGAAAAGCTGTGTCTTATTATGTGCATTTACTGGTGAAAAGCTGTCTCTTGTGCATTTACTGGGGAAAAGCTGTCTCTTATTATGTGCATTTACTGGCGAAAAGGTGTCTCTTATAATGTGCATTTACTGGTGAAAAGCTGTCTCTTATGTGCAGTTACTGGTGAAAAACTGTCTCTTATGTGCACTGGACCAGTACTACTGGTGAGGACAGTTAGTGACATGGCTATGTACTCTGTAATGTGCTGCAGAAGATGTCAGTGCAATATAAATACTATACATTTTTTTAAAAAAAAGCCCATTGCTTAGCCCCACTCTACATAAAAGTGCGCTTCTGACTCCACCCCTAACTCCGCCCCTAACTCCACCCCCTGTCCGGTTTTCTCCATCAGCCGACCTGGCAACCCTATCAGTTACTGTCTGCAGGTATTATAGCATAAGGTATGTGGGGAGGAAAAAAAAACACTGCACAGCAAAAACACATGCTTTATTCACTCTGGCTGTTGTTAACATATGGATTTATGCTGTTGTCAGAAATTGATAAACTTCGATAGTACTCCTTTAAGCAATTTTGAGCGTGGCATGGTTGTTGGTGCCAGACGGGCCGGTCTGAGTATTTCACAATCTGCTCAGTTACTGGGATTTTCACGCACAACCATTCCTAGGGTTTGCAAAGAATGGTGTGAAAAGGGAAAAACATCCAGTATGCGGCAGTCCTGAGGGCGAAAATGCCTTGTTGATGCTAGAGGTCAGAGGAGAATGGGCCGACTGATTCAAGCTGATAGAAGAGCAACGTTGACTGAAATAACCACTCGTTACAACTGAGGTATGCAGCAAAGCATTTGTGAAGCCACAACACGCACAACCTTGAGGCGGATGGGCAACAACAGCAGAAGACCCCACCGGGTACCACTCATCTCCACTACAAATAGGAAAAAGAGGCTACAATTTGCACGACAGTTGAAGACTGGAAAAATGTTGCCTGGTCTGATAAGTATCGAAGTCAGAATTTGGTGTGATGGAACGGGAGCTTCATGCCCTGGATGTGCATCCCACAAATCTCCATCCACTGCAAGATGCTATCCTATCAATATGGGCCAACATTTCTAAAGAATGCTTTCAGCACCTTGTTGTATCAATGCCAGGTAGAATGAAGGCAGTTCTAAAGGTGAAAGGGGGTCAAACACCGTATTCAGTATGGTGTTCCTAATAATCCTTTAGGTGAGTGTATGTAGGCGCTATATAAATACTTAAATAAATAAATAAATCTGTAACGGCTCTTACCTTTCTGCCTCGAAGGTGAAGCGCGTGGCGTCGTTCCCGTACCGCCGCAGGGCGCACAGAGGCCATGACAGCAGCTTGGTGCGGGGGTTGTGTGTGTCCCAGAGGTAGAGGTTCTCTTCTGTGATCTGCATCTTGCATTCTCCGTACACGTCCAGGTTAGAGGAAGGCAGAAGGAAGACGCTGAACCGCTCTGTAGAGGTGAGAACAACAGGAGGGTCACAGCTCCTCCCTCTCAGTAGTGGCTCCTCCCACAACCCCCTCCCAGCATTATGGATCAAGCATGTGACTTCTGGCCACTCCCCTACCTGTCTGTTCATTCTGCACGCCGGGGGTCAGGAGGTCAGGCTCTCCGAAGTTGTACTCGTTGGCTCTGGATCCCAAGCATTCCGTGGACAACACCTTGTACCACTCCTCTGCCTCCAGCTCTGCGGATGCAAATATAGAGGAGACATAAGCTTGTTACGCTTCTTCAGACTGCAGCCATTTAGCCCTGATTCATACGTTTTTCATTGTTAGTAATGCTGAATAAGGGCTACAGCTAGGTGCACACGCTAGATTATAGGACACTTGAAGTAAGAGGTATATGGAGGCTGCCATATTGATTTCCTGTTAAACAATACCAGTTGTCTGGCAGCCCTGCTGATCTATTTGGCTGCAGTAGTGGCTGAATCACACCTGAAACCAGCATGCTGCTAATCTTGTTAGATCTGACAATAATGTCAGAAACACCTGATCTGCTGCATGCTTGTTCAGGGGCTATGGCTATAAGTATTAAGGTGGCCACTAACGATCCAATTTCTAACGAAAAATCGTTCAAGTGATCAGAACATTCTGATTGAAAAAAAAATTGTTCACTACACCATCAACGAGCCAATCTTTGCTTCCTATCTATCACAACCAACAAGAAAATCCAAATTTGGGTTTGATGAAAATCCAATCGGACGACTTTTTATAATCGTTTTTAATCGATTGTGCCCATCAACTGAGATTATTTACAACCAATCTGATCAGAATTTCTGATCGCTCAAACGATTTTTTACTTGAAATTGGACCGTTAGTGGCCACTTTTAGAGGCAGAGGATCAGCAGGACAGCCAGGCAATCTGCATTGTTTAAAAAGGAAATAAATATGCCAGTGTCCATATCCCTGTCAGTTCAGGTGAGCTTTATCTGCTTTAGGACCACAAGCTTACACTCCCCTAGTGACCAGGCCATTTTTTTACAATTCAGGCCACTGCAGCATTAACAGCTCGCTACTGGTCTGTACAACTGAGCACACAAATTAATCTTACCTCCTTTTCTTGCCACCAACAGATTGCAGCGCTGTACAAGTATTTGCGACGCTGTACAAGTATTTGCGGCCGTTTTTGGTTGTTTTTTTTACAGCCTGCCAGCGCTGATCACGGCTGGCAGGCTGTTTATGAAGCAGAGCTCAGTAACTCAGCAGGGATTTCCCTAAGCATCCATGCACGCGATCCCCTTAAGGTTGTACAGAAAAACTGAAAGCTTTTTTTAAATTCATTAGAAAAATCTGATTGAATATTTTATAACAGAAGATCGGGAGTGTTGGATTTTTCTGATCAATTTATATGAAAATTGAATGGTGTGTGGTACATTGACAATTTCTCGGTGTGCAGACCTAAGCAATTTTTTTCTGAGTTTTCAATAATTTATTTCATCATTGGGGAAGAATTGAACGTAAGTGTCTGGTACATTGGACAGATTTTCGAAATGTTACAATCAGACAGAAAAATTGATTACAATTCTTGCACTGAAAAGATATTGAAAAGATTGTATGGTGTATGGCCACTTTTAGCCATCACACAACTGTCCCAGGGAATGTATGGTGACCCAGAACCACAAGGATGCTGATGACGAGATCATTGTGGACCAAAAAGCCTTCTTACTAAAAGGCTGGTGTATCTGGTACATCATGAGATTATCTGCATATTCAGCAGTGATGCATCATGGGAGATCTCTCGTTCACATACACTTGAATTATTGAAAAATACCTTCTGTTTTAAGAAGGTAAATTTCTATTTTACACAATTTTCATATATGATGCATAATAACCCAGAAATTCCTCCAGCAAGCACAGAGCTGGCAACAGTGGGTGTTCCTAGCTAGAAAGCAGCTATCACTGTCCAGCTCCTCCTGTTCTAATGATACATTAACTCTTTGCGGCCAGCACTGCAGCTCAGCAAATTCTTATCATTATGAGACTCTGCTGTAGTGCACTGCTGGCCACAAACAGTTAAAGAGGAGCTGTACTGAGTGTAACCAACCAATACCGATGCCACACTGTCACTACAGACTTCGTCCCCCCAGTGCTGATGCCACACTGTCACCTCAGACTGTGTATCATGCTTCATACTATTACCACACTGACATTGCAGACTGGGAACCCCCTTATGCCCTTATGAAGTACTGTTGCCACACAGACAGCTATCTGGTGCTAGGGCAGGATGGTAGCTTGTTTTGTGTCTCCTTCCAGTCTCCATACCTGAGTCACAGGTGAAGGTTCGTGCCAAATCGTCACAGAATATAATCGCCACGGCTTGCCTCTTGGTCTCCTTGGGGAGCCTCATTATACACTTTACATTGCTAATCTCTGTCACCTGCAACAATAAGAGCAAACAGGACTCTGAATGGCAGGTAGGTAGATAGACAGCCGGACCTCTGACAGGTCGATACAATGACAGTTGGACCTCTGACAGATTGATGGATAGAGTGACAGTTGGACCTCTGACAGATGGATAAAGTGACAGTTGGACCTCAGATAGATAGACTGACAGTTGGACCTCTGACAGACAGATGGATTGACCTCTGACAGACTGCAGTTACCCTCCTCTCACCTTTGGTGATGTGCGCAGAACAACGGATCTCTCATCCGGATACTTCTCCAGCCTCCAGGGCCCCTTACTGGAAGATTTCCTCAGCACCAGCCAGCAGCGCCGATATATCTGTGAACAGAGGGGTCAGAGGTTGGGTAACATCCAGTACTGGGGTCTCCTACCCACTGTCCATAGCTGAACATGGAGCAGAGAAAGGAAAGGAGAGAGTTGTCTGGAGGAGACCAGAAAGAAAGTTAAGGTAGCCATACATTTATAGATTGCCACAAAGATAGATCCCAGGGGCGTAACAATACATGGACTAGTGGCTCTTATGTGTGTCACATGACATACAGTGTTGGGATCCAGTAGGCAAATGGCTGCACAGTGATTAGACAAGACAAGTAACATTATATTGCCCTTTTATCCCGGCAGACTCAAAGTGCTTGAGCTGCAGCCACTAGGGCACACTCTATAGGCATAAGCAGTTATGGGAGTCTTGCCCGAGGACTCCTTCCTGAATAGGTGCTGGCTTACTGAACAGGAAGAGCTGAAATTTGAACTCTGGTCACCTGTGTCAGAGGCGGTGCCCTTAACCTGTATACTATCCAGCCACTATCCAGACTACACTGAAGAGCTGCTACTCTGAGCTGCTGCTGCTACCACATTTATTTTCAGTAACTACTAGCAAATAGCAATACAAAGGCTTTTTTTTCATGTTTTATATGAAGAAAATGACATTTACAGAGAACAGTTCTCACTGTGGGGCATTACTATGGAGGACTGTGCCCAGCACATCCAGCATACAGAAACACACCTCACTCGCTCTAATACTGTGACTGGAATCTGTTCAGAATGATAGAAAGCAGAAATATATCTTCAAATGTGTGTAAATAATCATCAGCTGAAGCTCTGGGTTCCTGCCTGTGTGTCTCTCTCTGCCTCGCAGTGTAAACAGTTTACAGGCAGGTTACAGTTCAGCTCTGCTCATTTTTAAATTAGCTCACAAGCCGAAAAAGTTTGGGCACCTCTGCTCTCTAGGTATGTGGGGATTACAGAAGAACAGTTTCTTTGATAGTTTAAATATGGAATAATTATGGAGTGACAATTATGTTTTCCAGTTTAAAAGACAACAGTAGACGCATCTATTTTAATGGAGAGGTTGCCACAAACTAGTTTCACATCTGAGAGTAAAAGATGCACAATCTGTACAGGAAACGCTGCTTCCAGAATATATTTATGTCCAACAACAAGGTGTATCCGCCAGGCAAGCTTATCAGTGCTGTCATCCTCATCAAACACGTTGGCCCGTGTGCAATTACCTTTATCTCCTACGAGATCATTTTTTCAACTTCTTTTTAAAAGAACTTTTCAGCCCTTTGCAATTGAAAAGGTATCAAAAAGTAGAGAAAACAGTACTAACAAAATTATCTTGAGTATGTTGTCACTTCCTGGTGGTCTAAAAGGCAATTTAGTGACGAGATGTAAAAATATCACCCAGGAAAAAACTCTCAGGGTTTGTTCACACTTAGAGCGATTTTGCTTATTTATTTTTTTTAATTTTTTTTTTTTTTTTAGTGCTGGCGATTTTAAAAAAGCGCTTCTGCAATATAGCTCTTTGTGAGTGTTCTCGCATGAGTGATGTGCTTTCTATCCAATCGCAAACAAGGCTCCTGCACCGTTTTCAGAGCATTTGCGATTCAATAGAAAGGATAAGAAGGGAACCAGAGAGGAACGTAAGAAAAAAAAAAAGAAAAAGCTTTTATACATACCTGGGGCTTCTTCCAGCCCCATATGCACGGATCGCTCACACGTCGCCATCCTCCGCTTCCTGGATCGGCGGTACCGGGTCCCGTCACTTCCGGCGGACGCGGGCAATTGTCCGCATCACAGGGGCTCCCTCCATACCCTTACGCATGCGGCTGCGCAGTAGGCAGCCACACGTGTACGTGTATGGAGGGAGCCCCGTGTGATGCGGACAATTGGCCGCGTCTGCCGGCCGACTGGCGGCCATGACGGGACTCGGTAACGGCGGATCCAGGCAGCAAAGGACGGCGGCGTGGGAGCGATCCGTGCATATGGGGCTGGAGGAAGCCCCAGGTATGTATAGAATCTTTTTCCTGGGGCCTCTGGTTCCCTTTAACATTGAATGCGTTAGTATGCGTTGGTACGAGTTTATTTCATAGCAGTGCATTGTAAAAAAGCTTTCAGTTAAAACGCGTATAGTGTGAACTGTGCCATAGGAAAACATGGGCATTACTTTGAAACTCAGTTTTCTTTCAGTTTTAACTGATTAAGTGTAAAAGGGGCCTGAGCGATTTGAAAAAGCGATTTCCCGAGCGGTTTCAATGAATAAATACATTGTATTTATTCATTCCTGACTGAAGTAAAAAAATGCTACACAAAAGATCTGAAAGCGCTTAGAAAAGTGCTTCCAAAATCGCTCAATAAATCGCTCAGTGCTTGCGATAGTGCTGGCGATTTATAATGTGAGCAAGGCCTTAAAAAGTGAATTGCATACGGTCCCTTGTCTTTTACCCTTGTACTAATTACTGAGGGAGGGGCAAATATGAAATAAGCTTCCAACTTCCCTTAGTCACACCTCCTCCGTGGCACGAAAAGCAGGGAACAGCCTTTTTGTCCCTACATTTCGTCCCTGAAGGTTATGGATCTGAACACATGCCTGATGTCTGATTGGAGGGAAGGGACGCGGGCGGGTAGCGGCGATGCAGAGGAGGCGGGGGAGCGGCGCTGACAGACAGCGCATAGGTAAACATTGTGCTGGCGACGCGCTGCGTGTCGCCAGCACTGCGGGGAGTATAGCGGCGAACAGGGGGGTCTTTGAGGCACACGATGGGGCAACAGAGGCTGATGTTAGTGTGCCCAACCAGCCTCTGTGCCCCAGTAACATAATGCAATGCCACCTCGGGTTCTCTTTAATAACTTTAGCACTAATCTTCAGGAGTAAATTTGGACATAATTAGCAGCATCTGTCTGAAGAGACAGGGATATGGAGGCTGCCGTATTTATTTCCTTTTAAACAATGCAGATTACCCAGCTGTCCTGCTGATCCTCTGCCTCTACTTTCAGCTATAGCCCCTGAACAAGCATGCAGATCATTTGACTGACGTCTGACTGGATTAGCTGCATGCTTGTTTCAGGTGTGGGATTCAGACACTGCTGATGCCAGAAAGATGAGCAAAAGACTGCCAGGCAACTGGTATTGTTCATATTACTAATATTATAAATGCAAACGTTTGGATGTTTGTTACTCGACGATTACACAGCAATGTCTGAGCGGATGTGAATGAAATTTGGCACACACATAGTACATTACCTGGAATAAAGTATAGGATACTTTTTATCCCCATAACCAAAAAGGGGGCGGAGACAAATACAAATTTTACTGGGAAAATGTAAATAGCAGCTATTCTTGCACTATTAATGGCAGGGTTCTCAAACTTTGCACAGTGACTGGGTGGCTGGGATTAATATTCAGAAAAGTGGGTGGAGCCTATAAAGGCCAATCAAAATTCAGCTATTGATTTTCAATGGGAATATGTAATTGCTGCCATTCTTGCACTGTTGTAAATAGCAAAGAAACGTACCCAATAACAACAGCACCAGACCACTCCAAAATCAATTCAATATTATACATAAACTTTATTGGTAAATAGTAAACACATTAAAATCAATTTTAAAACTCACCAAAGGTGATAGCAGCGGTGTACATGATTATCTAATAAATAAACATCAATCACAATGCCTCCCATCCATCCCAATAATTATGCCATAAGAAGCAATATAATATATAGATATATGTATATGTAGTAAGCCAACAAAGAGCATAAACCAAACACCTAATATTAGTAGAAAATCAACATCAGTGCAAAACAATTATATAAATACTGGTGCAAAATTGTACCATAAAGTGCATAGTAGTGCAATATTCCAAAAATATGTAATAATACCTATATCCATATAAAGGACATGGTCACAAAAGGAACAATTCAGAGAGATCACAACAAATAAACGTCCAATAAATAATTTCTAATGTGGATTGTCGCAAGAGAAAAAAGGAGTATTCAATTAAATCAATGGAATGTCCAATAGGACACTTGAGAACACGAGAGATACAGCAGGAATAGGTGAGAGAGCTGAAGACTTACATGACAGAGGAGGAGGCAGCGGTGTCTACAGGTCCTCCTCCTCCTCTGAAACAAGCATGCAGCTAATCCAGTCTGACTTCAGTCACCTGATCTGCATGCTTGTTCAGGGGCTGTGGCTGAGAGTATTAGATACACAGGATCAGCAGGAGAGTCAGGCAACTGGTATTATTTTAAAAGGAAAAAATTCACATCCTTCTCCATTTAGGTTCCCTTTAAAAGCGAAAAACTGTCCTGTTGTCTGACAAATCAAAATGTGGAAAATACATTTTTGGAAAATCTTGGTCATCACGGGCCTCGTGCAATTCACTTTTTCTCCTAGGAGATAACATCGTCTGTTAATAACTTTTCAGCTCTCTGAAATTGATAAAGTACCAAACAGTAGGTGAAAAATAATGGCAACGTGATTCTGTGGGAACGACACATCTATTCAGAACTGTCTGAGGCTAGATTCACAGTGGGACGTTACTGTCCTGCGCTAATAAAGTCGCATAACGCAGGTTACCGTGCGGCAATGTTAACCCTATGGAACGTTCACAGTGCGAAGTAAAAGTTGCGTTGTAAATGTGTTGTTTATTGTGACGCACTGCTGCAGTGCATTACCTCTTAACGCAGCGCTGGCAGTATTGACGGTTATACACGTCAATACAAAACATGCTGTGAACAGTATTGGCGTGCATACAAATCATTACTCTCCTGCCCTGTATACTAGACCCTTGCTTGGCACATTTTGGCAAGTTACAGGAAAAAGAAAGTTATGAAAATGAATTGGATCACTTTTTGCACAGAAATCCTGGGGAAATTGAACACCAGGGAGGTTTATAGATACAGGGAAGAATACTTTGAATTGCCTGCATGCGACGGTAACACAGCGTTAAGCTGCATTGCGACTTTTTTGGTGCGTTGGGTTGTAATGTTGCATTGTGACTTTAACATTGTATCAAAAGGTAACTCCTACTGTGAATCTAGCCTATCTTTCTGGCTACTAATTCATTGCAAGTCCCCCTCCAGTCTGGCTTCAGATCTCACCGTTCCACTGAAACAGTCCTCACCAAAGTTGCAAACAACTTCCTCATTGCAAAATCCAGAGGCAAATTGAGTATATCCCTTGACCTTTCTTCTGCCTTTGACATCACTTTCTGCTTCTCCAGACACTCTTGTCACTGGGTGTGAGGGCCTAGCACATTCTCCTACCTGTCTTTTACTTAGTAGGCCACAGAGTTGGGTGTTACAGTAATCAAGACAGCATATGATTAGAACATGTACAAGTATTTTAGTATCCTCTTGTGTAAGGAAGGGATGAACTCTGGAAATGTTTTTGAGATGGAAGAAGCAGGATGTTGTTAATGTATTAATATATGGTTGAAATGAGAGCTCAGAGTTACCCCCAGACAGCGAGCTTTAGGAGTTGAGTATATTGGGGTATTTTCATTATTTGGAACTATAGGTGGAAGAGTAGAGAGAGATGGAGGACAGAAGGAAAACAGAGAGAAATGTACCCTGTGTGTATTTAGAAAGTTTAGCCTGTGTAATTTCCTCTCATCTGTGTCTAATCACAAGTTGTAATTTGATCTCTTCCCTGTGTCACATGACTGCTTATGGCAGAGATGGCAGATAAGGCCATTTGAAAGCACAGGCTGTAAACAATATGTTGGCTTCCATGAATCAGGAAGTAGAAACAGAGCAGATTTATTGTAGGATTTGTATCAGCTGTAACACAGAAATGTTTTCTGTTAAAATGTTATTATGCTGCTGTGTATCTTTTAGAGCAGAGAGGAAATTCTGAGTTTAGGTCCTCTTTATTTGGTCCTGTGCTGGTAATGATCACTTCTATAGATGCTCTAATTAGTGTTAATAATTTACAAACTGTTCCCCATCCCCTTCTTGCACCTCTAATACTGTGACGGTGCTTGGCAAGTTTTTGTGCACCATATCAATTGCTATGTATATGTAACGATTGGTGTCAACACACAGAGAGAATCTGATTATTGGTGATCTGCAGAATCACCAGTAATGCAGATATACACCAGATTATGAATGATCTGCAGAATCACTAATAATCCAGGTATGACTAACCTCTGGACACCTGAGTGATGTGAGTGTTTAGTGTAACAGTAACACTTTGAGTGAGAACCACCAGAGGAACTGGAGGTAGGAAGATGCAGGGAATTCACCCTGGACTGTGGGTGAATCCCTATAAGCCCAATGGCTCCCTAGGAGAGGGGCCTGGGTTAGGTTGCAGGAAGCCCTGCTGCTAAGTGAACCAACTTGCCCTACTGGATGAGAGATCCTGGCTCTCTACACCCTAGTGGCGGGCTAAAGTAATAAAGATACACAGTGCTAGTCTTGGGTGTGAGGAAAGTAGTTACAGCACCCTGGAACTAGCATACATGACATAACATAGAGACAGTTTCCTAAGCTTGGGTATGAGGTCCGTAGTCACAACACCCTGGAACTAGTCTATAGCATAACATAGCATAAAGACAGTTTCCTAGTCTGGGGTGTGAGGTCCGTAGTCACAACACCCTGGAACTGGTCTAAAGCATAACATACAATGCGAGAATAATCTAGCTCAGTGTGAATTCCCAGGTCCTCCTGGTTCTAACACACTGTGGGATCTGACTGAGGTCTGTGTGCCAACACATAAAGCATTCGCAATGGCAGACAACCAGCAACTGACAAGCAACCTGAATATATAGTTGCTGGAGTCTGCCACCCCGCCCGAGCCACTCAGCCAATGATGCGTCCAGCAGGAATCAGCTGATCGTCCTGATCAGCTGACACTTCCCCTGCTGGTATAAAGGTCCTGACTTCTGGCCCGCACGCGCGTAGCTCTCCATCCATCTATGTGGACTAACAGACCCAGCCACTTTGGACGCGGGAACAGCCACTTTGCTGTTAGAACATGCGGCGGCTTTTCCACGCTCTGCCACACTACCAGACGCGTGCCTACGCGTGCAAACCGCCGCGTTGGACGCGGAATCAGCCGCTTTGCTTTCAGCACACGTGGCGGCTTTTCCGAGTTTTCTCACAGTATAGAGTATTTTAGGGGCCACATGTAAAACCTGCACTGGGGCCCAAAGCTCCTTAGCAACGCCACTGGCTACCCAAACAATCCAGTTCAAACTCCTAACACTATCACACAAAGCTCTGCATAGGCTATACATTTCCTTCTTCATCTCCAGATATCATCCATCCTAAAACCTTCACTCCTCCTAAGAGACCCTCTTGTTGTCTAGCTTGGTCACCTCCTCTCACTCCCTCATACAGGACTTCTCAGGAGTGTCACCTTCCCTTTGAAACTTTCTTCCACAACCTATTTGTCATGCTCCAAGGCTGGAAATGTTCAAAGCACCCTTAAAGGAATACTTAAGTCATAAAAAATGTTATTCAATCTACACATCAATTGTATGTACCCTTTTTTATTGAAATTAAGACATCCCCTGAAGGTAAGTTCTAGCAGGAATTTCGAACATGCTCAGAATATAAGCCCTACCCTGAAAGTAAGTCCTAGCAGCAGTAAGGTGGAAAAGTATGGCAACTTGTGTTATTACTGGAGCCGATGGACTCGCGGGCAGATTGAAACGGGACACAGGAGGACCGGGGATAGAGGAGCACACAGGTACAGAGGGGGACACCAGGGGACACTAAAGGTACAAGGGGGACACAGGCACACAAGTGGTGGATCCAGCAGAGGAAGTGGCGGCACAGTGGGGAAGACAGGAGCACACGCAGCACAGGAACTTGTGTGTTTCTAGAAATATAAGACCTCCCCTGAACATAAGCCCTAGCACATCTTTTGGTGCTAAAATTAATATAAGACACTGTCTTATTTTCGGGGAAACGCGGTATCAGTACTGGTGCCACTGGTTGTCCCAATTGTACAGTATGATGAACTGCTCATGTATCTATACACCGCATTGTTGTATGTTTTGCACATTGTACAGTATTACCAAAAATTGTAAATAAAAATAATGATTATTTTATTGCTTGCTGGTGGCTTAAAAAGGCATTTAACTGATAAGGTGAAAAAATATCACCTGGGAGAAAACTCAGGAGGAAAAGTGAACTGAATAAGTGCGCACATCTTCCAGGCTAAGGAAAGACAGAACGGTCCAGCTTGTAATCAGCGCACGGTTCCTAGAAGCCGGCATCCAGAATGGTATGGCTGTACATTAGCTCACGTGGTGCGGGTAACTTACACATCTGGTGAAGGCATTATTAATGCTGGATGATATGAACGGGTTTTGGAGCAGCAAATACTGCCATCCAGATTATTCCTGTAACGGTTGGGTGCTGCAACTCAGACATCTGATTATTGTGTGATCTGCAGAATCACCAATAATACAGACACTATACCTGATTATGTGGTGATCTGCAGAATCACCAATAATGCAAGTATAGCTAGCAACGGTACTGTGTGAATCGTGCTTGGTGCGACAGTAAGTAATGATTAGATAGACCTTACTAGAGGGGCTGGAAGGCCTATCAGAAACAGTAATGGATAGTTTGGCTAAACCTTACCAGAGGAGCTGGTAAGGTACTATCAGTACGAGCAAGTGTATACTTTGGCTAGACCTTACCAAAGGAGCTGGTAAGGTACTAACAGCACAAGTGACTGTATAGTTTAACCAGACCTTACCAGAGGAGCTGGCAAGGTACTATCAGTCACAGTAATGTTAGAACTAACAAAACCTCACCAGAGGAGCTGGTGGGTATTCAATCAAAGAGCACCTCAACAGTGGCGAGGGCCCACTGGTGAGTAGAGAGGTCAGACAGGCAAGGTTCGGCAACAGAGAGGCAAACACAGTACAGAAACGTGAGGCAGAAGAGTAGTGACTAGTGAGTAATCAGGCAGAGGTTCAGCAACAAAGTCAGATAGGCAGAAGTACAGAATCGATAAGCAATAGCAAGGTCAGAGTATAGCCAGAATCATACACAGGTAATCAGTAATACAATATAACAATAGTCCTAGTCTTGTGTGAAATCCCTGGTTTCCTCCCAGATCAAAGCACACCGGATACTAGACTAAGGTCTGAGCGCTAACACGAGTGTATTCGCAACAGCAGACAGGTTGCGAGTGAAGGATGAAGGCTTAAGAAGCAGAGGAGAGCTCATAGCCGCGCCCCTTACCAATCAGCCAATCCGAGCGGCGGGAGTCACCTCTGAGGTCAGCTGATGCGCCTTCTTCCAGCATAAGGGTCCTGTCTCCGCGCACGCCCGCGCAAGACGGCGACCCTATGAGCAGGAGACAGTACCGTTCCCGGCGTGCCAGACACCGGCGGAACGGATGAGGCCTGAGAACAGGGGAGAAAGGCGGCTGCGGACAGCAGATGTTACAATTAGAAAAGGAAGATGATGCTAAACTACGCTACACGTATTACAACAGCATGGCTTGCAGTATGAGTTTAGTCTTTAGGTGTTAAAAATCGGTTTGCGTTTTTTTTAAGCGCCGGGGACTTCGAAAAATGCAATGAATCCTTATGGGATAGTTCATATTAGCGGATTTCGTCTGCTTTCCGCTCAGCAAAGCGCTGCACTTACCATTTTCAGGGTGATTTTGCTACAATGGAAGGTATAGGAAAAACGCAAAACGCTCACAAATCTTTCTGTTTTATCTGGCAATTGCATTCATTTTGAAGAATAAATACATTGTATTTATTCTTTTCCGGGTGAAAGAGTTCACTTCCTGACTGTCAGGAAATGAAAAAACGGAATCGCTCTGCTAAAGTTCTTTGCACAAAAATCGTACCGCATAGTGAAGCGCCGGGAAGGGGGGAAAAAAAAAAAAAAGAAAATCAGCGATTTCGATTTTACATGTGAAGAAAGCCACAGAGCTAGTTGGTAAAATCAGAGTTAGGCCTGGTGCACACCAAAACCCGCTAGCAGATCCGCAAAACGCTAGCAGATTTTTAAACGCTTTTTTTTATTTTTATGAGGCGTTTTGCTAGCGTTTTGCGGATTGCTGCTGCGGTTTTCAGTATAGTAGATTTCATATATTGTTACAGTAAAGCTGTTACTGAACAGCTTCTGTAACAAAAACGCCTGCAAAACCGCTCTGAAGTGCCGTTTTTCAGAGCGGTTTGCGTTTTTCCATTACTTAACATTGAGGCAGAAACGCCTCCGCAATCCAAAAAATGCCTCACCCAGGCATTTTTCGTTTCTGCAAAACGCCTGCCGCTCTGGTGTGCACCACCCCATTGAGATACATTGACCAAGCAGATCCGCAGCCGCAAGCGGATCTGAAAACGCCCAAAAAGCCGCTCGGTGTGCACCAGCCCGTAATGCATCAGAGTGGAAAACATGCTCATGTCCCAACTTTTTTTAAACCTGTTGTTTGTATTTCAAAAAAAGCATGCATTTTTTAAATAATAATGTTTCTCCGTTTCAACATGTGAGACATGACTTGATACGACGTGCCGATCAATCTAATTAGTAATGAGATGTTTTACCATGCAGTTATATTTCTTAGCTTTTATTAGGTAGGATGCTACAAAAATCAAACTGTCGCTGCGTCCAGCAGTTTTGTCCCTGTGTCCCAGGATTTTTGTTACTGTGCATGTGCGCAATAACGGACAGCTGGGACCAGGGAGCTGGACGGGCGAGCGAGGTGGGCGGGCGAGCGAGGTGGGCGGGTGCGGGCACGCGCCTACGTCCAGTGCACTGGGCGCGCGGCGGTTGCATGCGCACTGGCGGCCGTAGACCTAGAGCCCGTTTTTAAACGGCTGGGTCTACTAGTGACAAAGGTTTTCTCATTTTTTCCTGCTCAACATTCTTTTTTTTTTACGTTTTACAAAATGTTCCTTGGATGCACCATGGGGCTGTCCTGAAAAAATAATTTGGTTGTGTTACACAAAGACAATTAAGTTCTTGAGGCTAGGGTCACAGTAGCAAACAAAACAATTAACCCTTTGCACACTCGCAAGCAAATGTACAAACAAATGCATTCACAGATTCACTCATCCAGGCACCACTGTTATCCCTACAGCTAAGCTCAGGCTCCTTTCACAGTGGGAGGTTACAGGCGCACGTTAGAGCAGCCTGTAACGCAGCCCAACTCACAGTAATGAAAAATCAATGGGCTGTTCACAGTGTCCACGTTGCGTTACTTAGTAACGCTACGCCATAAGACAACGTACTGCATGCAGTACTTTATAAGCGGCAGAGCCGCATTAGACTGTTTGCACATGCTCAGTACGGGTGTTTTTTTATATTTTAGGGGCGGAGAGGAGGCGGGGAGAGGCCGCTATGTAGCCAGGCACATGGCTACTTGGCATTCACTGCACTTGCTGTGTTTTCTTCTTGGAGCGGCCGCTGATTGGCTGGCGGGACCACGTGATGCGGAGAGCTCCGCTCACGTGGTCTCCGCAGCACCTCTGACAGAGCAGGTGCACCAAGAGCTGCTTGTAACGCAACTCTTGGTAGCGTCCTCCTCCAACAGCACCAGGCGTTGCGTTAGGGGCACGTTATGTGCCCTATAACGTCCCCTATACGCAACATCATGGTGTGTAAGTAGCCTAAAGGGAAGGTCCAAGCAATAAAAAACAAAATCCACTTACCTGGGGCTTCCTCCACCCCCTGGTTGCCGTCCTGTGCCCTTGCTGCAGCTCAAGTGGCTGCAGTGAGAGCACAGGACGGCAGCCAGGGGCTGGAGGAAGCCCCAGGTAAGTGGTTTTTGTTTTTTTATTGCTTGGATGTTTCCTTTAAAAGCCAGGGTCCTATGCTAGGTACACACAATGCATTTTTTCAGTCGGTTTTCCATCCGATCAATTTCCGATTCGATTTTCTGATCGATTTCCGATTCGATTCTGTTATCTTTTCTTATCTATTTCCATTCACTTCTATGAGAAATCGATCAGAAAAACAATCGAAAACCAGATCGGACATGTCGGAAATTATCTATCGAACCATCTATCTAACACAAAATTGTATGGTGTGTACCTAGCATAAGTTTACAAAAGAATACATTCTTCTGTAAACTAATGCTAAACATACACGGTGCGTTTATGTGCCGGTATCAAGCCAGCGGCTCGATGCCGGCGCTTCACCGCTTGTCCGCGCGGATCGATTCCCGCTCGTTGCGGGGAATCTATCCAGCGAATCATCGGACCTGTCGGATATTATCAATCGAGCCATTAGCGGCTCGATTGATAAGGAATAAACGCAACGTGTTTAGCCTAATGCTGAGATTACACCATACAATTCTTACCATACAATTCTTCTGTTAGATTTTCTGTTAGAATGCATAATAAGATTATTTTCTGTAGAGAATGGTCATTATCTCCGATGCATTGTCCTCTGGTCATCTCCTGCTGAGTAGCACAATGCCTAATTGGAAGGCAGATAGATGGTAAGATAGATACATTTCCGACATGTTGAACTTTATCTATCTACCAGGTAAATCTAACAGAAAATTGTATGGTGTAGTCGACCCCGGATTTTAACTTAGCTGTAGGTATAACATGGATGAGTGAATCTGTGAATGCATTTGTTTGAACATTTGCATGCAAGTGTGCAAAGGGTTAATTGTTTTTTGCAATTTGTTTTGCCACACCTACTTAAAGAGACTCTGTAACATTCAAAAGATCCCCTGGGGGGTACTCACCTCGGGTGGGGGAAGCCTCCGGATCCTAATGAGGCTTCCCACGCCGTCCTCTGTCCCACGGGGGTCTCTCCGCAGCCCTCCGAACAGCCGGCGACTGTGCCGACTGTCAGTTCAATATTTACCTTTGCTGGCTCCAGCGGGGGCGCTGTGGCGGCTTTCCATTCCGAACTACACGGAAATACCCGATCTCATTCGGGTCCGCTCTACTGCGCAGGCGCAGGAAACTTGCGCCTGCGCAGTAGAGCGGACCCGACGGCGATCGGGTATTTCCGTGTAGTTCGGAGCCGACAGCCGTCAGAGCGCCTGCGCAGGAGCCAGGAAGGTAAATATTGACGTCACCACTGCCCGGACTCCACGGAGGGCTGCAGCGAGACCCCTGACGGATGGAGGACGGCGTGGGAAGCCTCATTAGGATCCGGAGGCTTCCCCCACCCGAGGTGAGTACCCCCCAGGGGATCTTTTTATGTTACAGTTCCTCTTTAAGCACCTCCCTTTCATTAATAACGTATTTAAATGTCCTAGCTAGAGGCGATGTGCCTGGATATATGTGTTTTTTGCATGTTGCAGTGCTGCATTATAAAGTCTTATAACGCAGCATGGGTGATTAGCAGGCAATTGCCGCTAATCGCTGAAGCGCTAGCGCAATATAAAAAATAATGGCAGTGATCTCACTACCATGATCGCAGGTGTTTCGTGATTAGCGGCAATCGCAAAACATGTTCCCTGTAGAATTTAACTACGATTCTGCAGGGACCGCAATACAATACTTAAAGCACTGATCACGATTGCACAGAATCATGAGTGCACAGTGATTTTACAACGACAATCACGGTAAAATTACCCGTGCAAAACGTTTTGCAAGTGTGAATGGGCCCTTAAAGTCAATGCAACGTTCACAGTGCGATGTTAGCGTCGCATTGTAACATGTAGCGTTATGGTAACGCACTGCTGCAGAGCACTACCTCTAAACGCACACGTTACCAAATACAGGAAAGCATACTTTTTATTGCCTGTATGCTTTACTGTACCTATTTAATGCGATGGTAACATGTTAATCTGCATTACCACTTTTTTGTTGCATTGCCTTGTAAGCTGCAACGCAACATTACAACGCAACGTCCTACTGTGAAGCAAGCCTAAATCTTTTTGCATCAAATTCATAGGGAGTATTCCTGTATATCATAGTGAGTGTATATTTTTCATAAACAATTTTTACATTTTACACAGCGCCCCGAGGGGGAATGTGGGAAATGTGTGGGATGTGCCATATATGTAGCGGTACATGGTTGACATGTGAGGTCCGGGAAACATTAGAACATGGGGTACAGGGGGGTCTCTAGTGCAGGTAATACATGATGATGGGGTGCAGGGGGTCTCTAGTGTAGGTAATGCATGATGATGGGGTGCAGGGGGTGCACAGTGCAGGTAATGCCTGGTGTTGGGGTGCAGAGAATACATAGTATACATATTGGTGGGGTGCTCAGTGCAGGTAATGCCTGGTAAGGGGGTGCACAGTGCAGGCAATGCCTGGTGATGGGGTGCACAGTGCAGGTAATGCCTGGTAATGGGGTGCAGGGGGTGCACAGTGCAGGTAATGCATAATGATGGGGTGCACAGTGCAGGCAATGCATGATGATGGGGTGCAAAGAATACATAGTATACATATTGGTGGGGTGCTCAGTGCAGGCAATGTATGATGATGGGGTGCAGGGGGTGCACAGTGCAGGCAATGCCTGGTGATGGGGTGCAGGGGGTACACAGTGCAGGCAATGCCTGGTAATGGGGTGCAGGGGGTGCACAGTGCAGGTAATGCCTGGTAATGGGGTGCAGGGAGTGCACAGTGCAGGTAATGCCTGGTAATGGGGTGCAGGGGGTGCACAGTGCAGGTAACGCCTGGTAATGGGGTGCAGGGGGTGCACAGTGCAGGTAATGCATGATGATGGGGTGCAGGGGGTGCACAGTGTAGGTAATGCCTGGTGTTGGGGTGCAGAGAATACATAGTATACATATTGGTGGGGTGCTCAGTGCAGGTAATGCATGATGATGGGGTGCACAGTGCAGGCAATGCCTGGTGATGGGGTGCAGGGGGTGCACAGTGCAGGTAATGCCTGGTGATGGGGTGCAGGGGGTGCACAGTGCAGGTAATGCCTGGTGATGGGGTGCAGGGGGTGCACAGTGCAGGTAATGCCTGGTGATGGGGTGCAGGGGGTGCACAGTGCAGGTAACGCCTGGTGATGGGGTGCAGGGGGTGCACAGTGCAGGTAATGCCTGGTAATGGGGTGCACAGTGCAGGCAATGCCTGGTGATGGGGTGCAGGGGGTGCACAGTGCAGGCAATGCCTGGTGATGGGGTGCAGGGGGTGCACAGTGCAGGTAATGCCTGGTGATGGGGTGCAGAGAATACATACTATACATATTGGTGGGGTGCTCAGTGCAGGCAATGTATGGTAATGATCCGCACAGTGCAGGTAATGTATAGTGATGGGGTGCAGAGAATACACAGTATACACAGTAGCGGTGTGCAGGGGGCGCTCGGTGCAGCACGGAAGGGCCCGGGCGATGCGGGGGGGGATTGGGGGGTATCGGGGTGCAGGGCGGGGCAGCAGCGGGCACACCCCAGGCTCACCCCCAGCTTGCGGCTCTTCATCCTCACGTAGCCTTGCCGGACGATGTCGCTGGAGTTGGAGGCCATGACGCAGCTGTCATCCTCCGCCCGGCGCCGGTCTGTCACTGCCCGGCACCCCTCCGGCGCACAGTGGACTCTTCCACCGAGCATCGGAATGAGGGGAGGGAGGAGCGCACCACTGTGCGGGGCGGGGGGGCGGAGCAGGGCTGCTGCTGCTGAGACGGAGCGAGGAGTGTCTGCAATCTCCACTGATAATAACACATCATATATATATCATTATATCACACACAGCATCACCTATCATTATAATACACTGACATATATCATTATATAGAAGCATCCCTGTGTACAGCATAATATACATCGCGATACAATGTAACTAATTGTATCAGCTCATCGATCGCTAATATCTTATAATAGATCGCTATGTATACCTCATACACAAGAGAATCACCGTCATATATAACAGATCTATGCATCTTTATATATATATATATATATATATATATATATATATATATATATATATATATATATATATATATATATATATATAATAATGCAGATAAATATACACTGATCAGCACCGACAGGTGAGGAGAATAGTATCGATTATCTCATCTCAGTGGCACCTGACAAGGTTTGGGCTAGCCCCCTCTACACCATGCAATTTCACATGCGATCGATCGTATTCGATTCAGTGTTGCCAACTCATCCCTTTAATTACTGACACACAAGTTATACAGGTTCTTGCGCTATTTGAACATAATCAGTGCTTTAACTGCATCTACCTAGCCACAAAACCTGTATAATTCATATGTGTCAGTAATTAAAGGGATGAGTTGGCAACACTGATTCGATTGGATCAAATTCGATTTGATCGATTAAATCCGACATGTCCGATCGGGATTCGATCGATTGTGTGATCGATTTTACATTGAAAACTAACCAAAATGGATCACACGATCGATCAAATCCCGATCAGACATGTCGGATTTAATCGATCCAATCTAATTTGATCCAATCGAATACGATCAATCGCACGTGAAATTGCATGGTGTAGAGGGGGCTTAAGGCCTGAAACTCACTACAAGTCACATATGGCAATCGCTGGCATTGCGAATTAGAGATTTGTAAGCGATTTAATGAGCAATTTTCTGGCGATTTTGGTAGAGATTTTAAAAAAGTGTAAGCTTTTTGCCAGCGATTGAGATTGCGATTAGCGATTTCAATTATGACTGGTCGTTTTAAATTATTATAATTTTTTACAGTTTGCAGTCATTTAAAATCACATGCAAATCACTATGTGTAGCGATTCATGAGCGATTTGCCAGCGCTTCTGTCGTTTACATTGAAGCGCAAATGCTCCCAAGATGCTGCATGTCCTGCGATTGCAATTTAGCTGATCGCAATCACTACTGTGGAATTTGTTACATTTATTTATATTGGCAGAACGTTTAGGAAAATCGCTAGCGATTTAAAGCGCTCCCTAAACGCTCATAAAAGCGCTGCAGTGGGTTCCAGCCCTGAGGCCTCGGTCACACTAGAGGCGCTTTTTTGGAATTTTTAAGCACAGGCGATTTATACAAATCGCTCTAAAAGAGCTTACACTATGCATTCCGTTTACTTGCCGCTGACAAAAGCGCTGCATGTACCATTTTCAGGGCGATTTCCCTGAATGAAAGAGATAGGTAAATCTCAACGCGCTTGAAAATCGTTTTGTATAGCGATTTCCCGAGTGCTTTAATGAATAAATATATTGAATTTATTCATTTCCAGGGGCAAAGTAATCACTTCCTGACTGACTTCAGGAAGTGATTTAAATAGTTGCTCTGCTAAAGCACTTATAACACGCAGAGCGATTAGGGAAAAAAAACCGCTCAGCGCGGGCGAGAGCACAACGCAGTGTGAACAAGGCCTTAGTACATGGGCAGTTTTTTTAAGGCGATATGTTAGAAGCATGAAAGATGGGTGAGGATAAGGCTCCTTGCACACTTGTTGCATTCTGTTGCAGTGCGATTATTCCGAAATGTCACACAGAACGTTGCCGCTGCGATGCATCCTTACATTGAGTATGCCTGACCAGTATGACTGACAATGTAAATGCTCTTGTCGTACTGTTAGCGCAGCACTTAGGCCCAGTGCACACCAAAAACCTCAGAAAATCTGCTTCAAAAACCTCTAGCGTTAGCAGATCTGTTAGAGCGATTCCAGGCATGTTTAGGCCCCATTAACACCTAAAAGCGTTGCGGCAGTGATTTTTCCGCAATTTACGCGGAAAAATCACTGGATACTGCAGCAATTTTTTTCGCAATTGCGATTAGCGCTTCTATAGCACTAAACGCAATAGCCGGGAAATCGCCTGAAAATGGTGCAGGCTATACGTTTGCGTATGGCGATTTGCGTTAATGCAAATTGCCCAAGTAAGAACGAGCCCATAGGCTATTATTGCACTAGCGCTTTCAAAAGCGCTAGCCCTTGAGCATTTTGCCGAAATCGCTGGCAAAACGTTCTAGTGTGAATGGGGCCTTAGAGAGGTTTTTGAAGCAGATTTTTAGAGCAATTCTAGGCATGTTTAGAGAGATTTTCTAAACATGCCCAGCAGTTTTTGGAGTGTTTTTGTGCAGCAGATTACATATAGTGTTACAGTAAATCTGTTACTGAACAGCTTCTGTAACAAAAACGCTTGTTTTCCACTTTCCTATACTTTAACAGAAATGCAGAAATTGAGGCATTGGGAGAGGCCCGTCAAAGTTTCTGGGAGGGAGGGGGGGGGCATAACTACAGTATGCTTGCCCCCACCCCCCCATCTGTTGTCTGCAGGACAGGTCCTCTTCAATCCATCTCATTGCCATGCAACCAATCACCATGTGGCTCTCCGTGCATGTGACATGTCATGCAGAGGCTGCATATTATATATGTATAATTCTCAGCTGCCGCTCTGCATTATATTCATCAGGAGTGATCCCCGGGCCCTTCCCCTGGAACTGCAGAGGTTGCACGGACTATTGCTACTCCCCTGTGCAAGTATCTATTGCAACTCTGCACTGTCTCTTCAATGGCCGCTGTGTTACAACACAACGCTCAGGCAGCACATCAACACATTTCAAAATGAGCGGTTTGCGCATGTTGCAACACACTGTACCATGTCCCGGGTCACACCGCTCAGCTTGCGTTCTTTGCTACTGACTCAGTGGTAATCTGCACGTGCAAACGCACTTATTGTCACACAGCACACTGCGTTGCTATTATAACTTATGTTATAACGCAACACACACAGCGCAAACATACCCTTAGGTCAAAATCCACAGTAAAATTTTTTTAAAAAAGCAAAAAGAAACTCACAAATGGGTCCTGAGTTGAACAGGACTATATAAGTGCGCAAAATCACAGTGAAGTCATTGCTTGCCTAGGGCACCACTTCACTTTGTTTTATCTCTGGATGCACAGGGGGCAGAGGTGGCACAAGGAGACAGAAGAGGACAGGAGGCACAAAGGGAGACAGGTGGGCAGAGGTGGCACAAGGAGACAGAAGAGGACAGGAGGCGGTACAAACACCCATGGGGGCATGGCTTCAACTGGGAGGGGTGGCTTAGTTCAGGGGCTGGGCTTAATCAGGGGCATGGCACCCCCAGGACCAGTGGCACTCCAGGCAATGGCCTGAAATGCCTATGCCTAAAAACGCCCCTGGATGCTGGGACTGATTTATGACGACAGGTGCTCAGAAAACTCAGGTAAGAGATGAGATGTTGCCCAGAGCAACAAATCATTTCACACTGGAAATATGGTTGTGATTTGTTGCTTTGGGCTAGCGCTCCACTTTTGACCCAGATATCTTTGCACCTGTGCTGATAAAGCAGCCGTACTTTATACATCATTTATAGACAGAATATAGAGATCGTTACATGCATTATTTATTGAGATATTGTTATACATACAGTTTATCATAGATGTTATATACATAAATTATTCTATGCATATTCTAGAATCTCTCTCTGAACGAATCTATACCGGCGGCCAGTGGGACACCAAGGAGGACCGGGACTGCAGCAAGGGACTGGGATGGCTGCTAGGTTCTGGAAGCCACAGGTGAATAAAAATAGATAATAGAGTAAGCGTTGCCTTGTGAGTCCTCTAATGGATATCAGCTTTAGTCACTCATGTTTGCATCGTGTTTCAGAAGCCACATACAGTGGAGGGAAAGAAGTATTTGATCCCCTTCTGATTTAGCTTATTTTCCCTCTGCCGAAGAAATGACCAGTCCATAATTGTAATGAGAGGATTATTGAAGCTGTGAAAGTGAATAGCAACAAAAGCAGCATCAAAACCCCGACACCCCAAAGTCAGAGCTTGAGGTCATTGTAATGAGTGAAAGTATTTAATCCCCTATAAAAAAGTTGACTTCGTACTTTGAGGCAAAACCCATAGCTCCCAACTGTCCCTTCTTTTGGAGGGACAGTCCCTCTTTGGGGACCCTGTCCCTCTTTCAGGACTGATGTACAGATCTATGTCAATATCCATGTATTTTTCTACTAAAATGTGTTTAATTGACTCTAAACTTGATTCCCATCCTTTAAATTAATATATTGCTTATTTTCAAATGTTAATATGAAGCTTCTGTGCCTTCTCTACCCTAAAGCTGGCCACTAACTGTCCAATTTCTAGCGAAAAATCGTTCGAGCGATCAGAAATTCTGATCGGATTGGTTGTAAATAATCTCCATTGGTGGACACAATCGATTATGAACGAGTGAAAAAAATTTCACCCGAATGAATTTTCGTCGAACGAAAATTTGGATTTTCTTGGTGGTCGTGATAGATGGGAAGCAATGATTGGTTCCTTGATGGTGTAGTGAACGATTTTTCGTCCGATCAGAATTTCTGATCGCTCAAACGATTTTTCGCTAGAAATTGGACCGTTAGTGGCCAGCTTTAGAAGGTTCTTCAGCTCAAACACAACAGGCAAATGACTTCACTGATGAAAATGAACATCAAATTTCCAATTTACGCTGGTGCAGACGTTAGTGACTGCAGTCAAAGATGCTCTTCAATGGGAAGAAGTAGTTGAGCCAAAAATGTAGGAAAATATTATCCACACTTAACTAAAGTGGGTCCCACTTTTCCTTTAAAGGGAAGGTTCAGGGACTATATAAAAAAAATAAAAATTCAAATCCACTTACCTGGGGCTTCCTCCAGCCCGTGGCAGGCAGGAGGTGCCCTCGGCGCCGCTCCGCAAACTCCCGGTGGCCGACCCGACCTGGCCTCTTCTGCGCTCCAAAGTGCGTGTCACTCGTGCACCCTGACGTCACCGGACGTCCTCCGGGCTGTACTGCGCAGCCTCAGTAGTTCTGAGCCTGCGCAGAACAGCCTGGAGGACGTCCGATGACGTCAGGGTGCACGAGTGACACGCACTTTGGAGCGCAGAAAAAGCCCGACCTGGCAGCCGGCCTGGCCAGGTCGGGCTCGCCACCGGAGACCACCGGGAGCCTGCGGAGCGGCACCGAGGGCACCTCCTGCCTGCCTCGGGCTGGAGGAAGCCCCAGGTAAGTGGATTTGAATTTATTTTTTTTTTTTTTTACAGTCCCTGAACCTTCCCTTTAATTTTGGAGGAATGGAGTAAAACGGAAAAAAACTTGCCTTAGCGAACAGTTGGTCCAAATTGTATCCTCTGAAAAGACGCAGACGCAGAGTCTTTGCAAACAGTGCCTCGAGTGGTTGCTTCAGTCGCAAGAGTCAGTAAGATCAGGTGCTGACGTAGGCCCAGTGCACACCAAAAACCGCTAGCAGATCTGCAAAACGCTAGAGGTTTTTGAAGCAGATTTCAGAGCGATTCTAGGCATGTTTAGAGAGGATTTCTGAACATGCTTAGCGTTTTTTGGAGCGTTTTTGTGCAGCATATTTCAAATATTGTTACAGTAAATCTGTTACTGAACAGCTTCTGTAACCAAAACGCCTGGAAAACAGCTCTGATCTGGCGTTTTTCAGAGCGGTTTGAGCTTTTGCTATACTTTACATTGAGGCAGAAACGCTTCTGCAAACCGCAAAAATGCTGCAGGAGCCACGTTTGCAGTTTGCTAAAAAAACTCAAACCACCGGTGTGCACCATCCCATTGAGATACATTAGCCAAGCGTTTTCACAGGCGGCAGCGGTTTTGAAAACGCTACCAAAAATGCTTGGTGTGTGAGATCGGACAACTCCACTACAGTTGCATATATTTAAAATCAAGGAGGGACTCACAGTCAAGTCCTAGCTCAGGAGTTCTCTTCTCTATCTTGGGCGGAACAGAACTTGACTTGCCTAAAAGCCACGTATGTCCCAGGTGGTCACTTGAACTCAAAAGCAGATTTTCTGTTGCGTACAATAGTGGACAACAATGAGTGGTCCTTGAAGCATCAAGTGTATCATCAACTGACTCAGAGATTCGGTGCTCCAGTACTAGATCTCTTTGCTTCCGAGGACAATCACAAGATTCCCCAATTCTTCTCGCAGAGACCATGTCCGTCAACGATGGGAGTCGACGCCCTATCTGAACCTCCCCTGTTTCTTTACACCTTCCCTCCAGTTTCGCTTTCTTTGGAAAGTGGCGATTGGAGAAGGCCAAAGTAATAGCAATACTCCCATACTGGCCAAACAGAGTATGGTTCCCTCTACTTCTGCAGTTAACAAGAACAGAACCACCGTTTCTACACAATGTTCCAGATCTTCTGTCTCAAAAGAAAATCTTGCATCCAGCCCCTCAGAAGCTACATCTGGCCGCTTGGATATTGAAGGGAAAAGGCTGTCAAGGCTAAGGTGTTCAAGTGCGGTAGTTAACACTCTTCTCAAAGCAAGGAAAACTTCAACTAACGGTCTACAAAAAAGTTTGGTCTAAGTTTCAAAAATTTGCAGTTAACTATAAGTTTGATACTTTGTTGCCAACTGTGTATCAAATACTTGATTTTCTTCAAGCAGGTCTGGAGTTAGGACTGAGCTATAATACTCTCAAATTACAAGTCACAGCTTTATCTTCTTTATCAGGAGAAAAATGGGCTTTAAATCCACTTGTCCGAAAGTTCTTAAAAGCAGCTTTGAAGATTAAGCCTCCAAGAAGAAATATCTACCCAAAGTGGGACTTACCTCTTGTACTGGATTTCTTGAGCTCATCTCCTTTTTATCCTACGGAAAACTGTTCTTTGTTGAATCCGACTCATAAATTAACCTTTTTACTTGCAATTACCTCTGCTCGAAGAGTCTCGGAGTTGCATGCATTACGGTATAAAGACCCTCATGTTGTCTTTTTTCATGACAGAGTTACGCTAAGACCAGTGGCAAGATTTCTACCTAAGGTTGTCTCAGTATTCCATCTGGACAATGATTGGTCTCTTCCAGCCTTTCAGGATAAAGATATTCCATCAAAGCCACAACCACTCGACACGGTTTCTCTTTTTAAAAATTACTTGCAAAAGACTGAACCTTTCAGAGAGTTAGAGCATCTTTTAGTGTCTCCGTTTGGCTATAGAAAAGGAAAAGATGTCTCTCCAACAACCATCTCTGCTTGGATTCGGAAAGTCATTAGTGACGCCTATAGGTCTAAGGGGCTCCTTCCACCTGGTTGTAATTCTGGACATTCAACAAGAAGTATGGCTTCTTTCCGGGCTTCCTTCGCTGATGTGTCGACCAAAGCTATTTGTAAAGCCACTTGATGGTCTTCGGGTTACTACCTTTATTAACCATTATAGAATTGACCCTTCAATTCTTACGTCATCTAATGTTGGTCATTCAATTATTTCTGCTGCTACAGCTGTTTAAATAAATAGTGTTGCATTCCCTCCCTGTTGTATTTTTTGTCTAGTTAAATCCCAAAGTATGCTGCTATGGATGCACCAGGGAAACAGGAAAACTAATACTTCCCTATCGGAAATGTTCCTTTCCTGGTGCATTTTAATGGCAGCATACGATCCCACCCAGTGACGGGGAGGACAATAGTTACTAGAATGGTGGGCTATGCACTCTCAAAATTCTTATAGTTATGGTGTCCAACGGGGTTAGTGGGCGGGGCCCGGAACCCAGAGTATGCTGTCATGGAAATGCACTAGGAAAGGAAAATTACTGATCTCACTTGTGTTACCACATATGATAATCTCTGTGACCTCACATTTACTGACAGCTCCAGGCTGGAGACACCGGACATCTCACTTGTGTTACCGCATGTGATAATCTCTGTGACCTCACATTTACTGACAGCTCCAGGCTGGAGACACCGGACATCTCACTTGTGTTACCGCATGTGATAATCTCTGTGACATCACATTTACTGACAGCTCCAGGCTGGGGACACCGGACATCTCACTTGTGTTACCGCATGTGATAATCTCTGTGACCTCACATTTACTGACAGCTCCAGGCTGGGGACACCGGACATCTTACTTGTGTTACCGCATGTGATAATCTCTGTGACCTCACATTTACTGACCGCTCCAGGCTGCAGACACCGGACATCTCACTTGTGTTACCGCATGTGATAATCTGTGTGACCTCACATTTACTGACAGCTCCAGGCTGGGGACACCGGACATCTCACTTGTGTTACCGCATGTGATCATCTCTGTGACCTCACATTTACTGACAGCTCCAAGCTGGGGACACCGGACACCTCACTTGTGTTACCGCATGTGATAATCTGTGTGACCTCACATTTACTGACAGCTCCAGGCTGGGGACACCGGACATCTCACTTGTGTTACCGCATGTGATCATCTCTGTGACCTCACATTTACTGACAGCTCCAGGCTGGGGACACCGGACATCTCACTTGTGTTACCGCATGTGATAATCTCTGTGACCTCACATTTACTGACAGCTCCAGGCTGGAGACACCGGACATCTCACTTGTGTTACCGCATGTGATAATCTGTGTGACCTCACATTTACTGACAGCTCCAGGCTGGAGACACCGGACATCTCACTTGTGTTACCGCATGTGATAATCTGTGTGACCTCACATTTACTGACAGCTCCAGGCTGGAGACACCAGATATCTCACTTGTGTTACCGCATGTGATAATCTCTGTGACCTCACATTTACTGACAGCTCCAGGCTGGGGACACCGGACATCTCACTTGTGTTACCGCATGTGATAATCTGTGTGACCTCACATTTACTGACAGCTCCAGGCTGGAGACACCGGACATCTCACTTGTGTTACCGCATGTGATAATCTGTGTGACCTCACATTTACTGACAGCTCCAGGCTGGAGACACCAGACATCTCACTTGTGTTACCGCATGTGATAATCTCTGTGACCTCACATTTACTGACAGCTCCAGGCTGGAGACACCGGACATCTCACTTGTGTTACCGCATGTGATAATCTCTGTGACCTCACATTTACTGACAGCTCCAGGCTGGAGACTCCGGACATCTCACTTGTGTTACCGCATGTGATAATCTCTGTGACCTCACATTACTGACAGCTCCAGGCTGGAGACACCGGACACCTCACTTGTGTTACCGCATGTGATAATCTCTGTGACCTCACATTTACTGACAGCTCCAGGCCGGAGACACCGGACATCTCACTTGTGTTACCGCATGTGATAATCTCTGTGACCTCACATTTACTGACAGCTCCAGGCCGGAGACACCGGACATCTCACTTGTGTTACCGCATGTGATAATCTCTGTGACCTCACATTTACTGACAGCTCCAGGCTGGAGACACCGGACACCTCACTTGTGTTACCGCATGTGATAATCTCTGTGACCTCACATTTACTGACAGCTCCAGGCCGGAGACACCGGACATCTCACTTGTGTTACCGCATGTGATAATCTCTGTGACCTCACATTTACTGACAGCTCCAGGCCGGAGACACCGGACATCTCACTTGTGTTACCGCATGTGATAATCTCTGTGACCTCACATTTACTGACAGCTCCAGGCTGGAGACACCGGACACCTCACTTGTGTTACCGCATGTGATAATCTCTGTGACCTCACATTTACTGACAGCTCCAGGCCGGAGACACCGGACATCTCACTTGTGTTACCGCATGTGATAATCTCTGTGACCTCACATTTACTGACAGCTCCAGGCCGGAGACACCGGACATCTCACTTGTGTTACCGCATGTGATAATCTCTGTGACCTCACATTTACTGACAGCTCCAGGCTGGAGACACCGGACACCTCACTTGTGTTACCGCATGTGATAATCTCTGTGACCTCACATTTACTGACAGCTCCAGGCTGGAGACACCGGACATCTCACTTGTGTTACCGCATGTGATAATCTCTGTGACCTCACATTTACTGACAGCTCCAGGCCGGAGACACCGGACATCTCACTTGTGTTACCGCATGTGATAATCTCTGTGACCTCACATTTACTGACAGCTCCAGGCTGGAGACACCGGACCTCTCACTTGTGTTACCGCATGTGATAATCTCTGTGACCTCACATTTACTGACAGCTCCAGGCTGGAGACACCGGACATCTCACTTGTGTTACCGCATGTGATAATCTCTGTGACCTCACATTTACTGACAGCTCCAGGCTGGAGACACCGGACACCTCACTTGTGGTACCGCATGTGATCATCTCTGTGACCTCACATTTACTGACAGCTCCAGGCTGGAGACACCGGACATCTCACTTGTGTTACCGCATGTGATAATCTCTCTGACCTCACATTTACTGACAGCTCCTGGCTGGAGACACCGGACATCTCACTTGTGTTACCGCATGTGATAATCTCTGTGACCTCACATTTACTGACAGCTCCAGGCTGGAGACACCGGACATCTCACTTGTGTTACCGCATGTGATAATCTCTGTGACCTCACATTTACTGACAGCTCCAGGCTGGAGACACCAGACATCTCACTTGTGTTACCGCATGTGATAATCTCTGTGACCTCACATTTACTGACAGCTCCAGGCTGGAGACACCGGACACCTCACTTGTGGTACCGCATGTGATCATCTCTGTGACCTCACATTTACTGACAGCTCCAGGCTGGAGACACCGGACATCTCACTTGTGTTACCGCATGTGATAATCTCTGTGACCTCACATTTACTGACAGCTCCGGGCTGGAGACACCGGACATCTCACTTGTGTTACCGCATGTGATAATCTCTGTGACCTCACATTTACTGACAGCTCCAGGCTGGAGACACCGGACATCTCACTTGTGTTACCGCATGTGATAATCTCTGTGACCTCACATTTACTGACAGCTCCGGGCTGGAGACACCGGACATCTCCCTTGTGTTACTGCATGTGATAATCTCTGTGACCTCACAGTTACTGACAGCTCCAGACTGGAGACACCGGACATCTCACTTGTGTTACTGCATGTGACAATCTCTGTGACCTCACATTTACTGACAGCTCCAGGCTGGAGACACCGGACATCTCACTTGTGTTACCGCATGTGATAATCTCTGTGACCTCACATTTACTGACAGCTCCAGGCTGGAGACACCGGACATCTCACTTGTGTTACCGCATGTGATCATCTCTGTGACCTCACATTTACTGACAGCTCCAGGCTGGAGACACCGGACATCCCACTTGTGTTACCGCATGTGACAATCTCTGTGACCTCACATTTACTGACAGCTCCAGGCTGGAGACACCGGACATCTCACTTGTGTTACCGCATGTGATAATATCTGTGACCTCACATTTACTGACAGCTCCAGGCTGGAGACACCGGACATCTCACTTGTGTTACCGCATGTGATAATCTCTGTGACCTCACATTTACTGACAGCTTCAGGCTGGAGACACCGGACATCTCACTTGTGTTACTGCATGTGATAATCTCTGTGACCTCACATTTACTGACAGCTTCAGGCTGGAGACACCGGACATCTCACTTGTGTTACTGCATGTGATAATCTCTGTGACCTCACATTTACTGACAGCTCCAGGCTGGAGACACCGGACACCTCACTTGTGTTACCGCATGTGATAATCTCTGTGACCTCACATTTACTGACAGCTCCAGGCTGGAGACACCGGACATCTCACTTGTGTTACCGCATGTGATAATCCCTGTGACCTCACATTTACTGACAGCTCCGGGCTGGAGACACCGGACACCTCACTTGTGTTACCGCATGTGATAATCTCTGTGACCTCACATTTACTGACAGCTCCAGGCTGGAGACACCGGACATCTCACTTGTGTTACCGCATGTGATAATCTCTGTGACCTCACATTTACTGACAGCTCCAGGCCGGAGACACCGGACACCTCACTTGTGTTACCGCATGTGATAATCCCTGTGACCTCACATTTACTGACAGCTCCGGGCTGGAGACACCGGACATCTCACTTGTGTTACCGCATGTGATAATCTCTGTGACCTTACATTTACTGACAGCTCCAGGCTGGAGACACCGGACATCGCACTTGTGTTACCGCATGTAATAATCTCTCTGACCTCACATTTACTGACAGCTCCAGGCTGGAGACACAGGACATTTCACTGGTGTTACCGCATGTGATCATCTCTGTGACCTCACATTTACTGACAGCTCCTGGCTGGAGACACCGGACATCTCACTTGTGTTACCGCATGTGATAATCTCTGTGACCTCACATTTACTGACAGCTCCAGGCTGGAGACACCGGACATCTCACTTGTGTTACCGCATGTGATAATCTCTGTGACCTCACATTTACTGACAGCTCCAGGCTGGAGACACCGGACATCTCACTTGTGTTACCGCATGTGATAATCTCTGTGACCTCACATTTACTGACAGCTCCAGGCTGGAGACACCGGACATCTCACTTGTGTTACCGCATGTGATAATCTCTGTGACCTCACATTTACTGACAGCTCCAGGCTGGAGACACCGGACATCTCACTTGTGTTACCGCATGTGATAATCTCTGTGACCTCACATTTACTGACAGCTCCAGGCCGGAGACACCGGATATCTCACTTGTGTTACCGCATGTGATAATCTCTGTGACCTCACATTTACTGACAGCACCAGGCTGGAGACACCGGACATCTCACTTGTGTTACCGCGTGTGATAATCTCTGTGACCTCACATTTACTGACAGCTCCAGGCTGGAGACACCGGACATCTCACTTGTGTTACTGCGTGTGATAATCTCTGTGACCTCACATTACTGACAGCTCCAGGCTGGAGACACCGGACATCTCACTTGTGTTACCGCATGTGATAATCTCTGTGACCTCACATTTACTGACAGCTCCTGGCTGGAGACACCGGACATCTCACTTGTGTTACCGCATGTGATAATCTCTGTGACCTCACATTTACTGACAGCTCCAGGCTGGAGACACCGGACATCTCACTTGTGTTACCGCATGTGATAATCTCTGTGACCTCACATTTACTGACAGCTCCAGGCTGGAGACACCGGACATCTCACTTGTGTTACCGCATGTGATAATCTCTGTGACCTCACATTTACTGACAGCTCCAGGCTGGAGACACCGGACATCTCACTTGTGTTACTGCGTGTGATAATCTCTGTGACCTCACATTACTGCCAGCTCCAGGCTGGAGACACCAGACATCTCACTTGTGTTACCGCATGTGATCATCTCTGTGACCTCACATTTACTGACAGCTCCAGGCTGGAGACACCGGACATCTCACTTGTGTTACCGCATGTGATAATCTCTGTGACCTCACATTTACTGACAGCTCCAGGCTGGAGACACCGGACATCTCACTTGTGTTACCGCATGTGATAATCTCTGTGACCTCACATTACTGACAGCTCCAGGCTGGAGACACCGGACATCTCACGTGTGTTACCGCATGTGATAATCTCTGTGACCTCACATTTACTGACAGCTCCAGGCTGGAGACACCAGACATCTCACTTGTGTTACTGCGTGTGATAATCTCTGTGACCTCACATTTACTGACAGCTCCAGGCTGGAGACACCGGACATCTCACTTGTGTTACCGCATGTGATAATCTCTGTGACCTCACATTTACTGACAGCTCCAGGCTGGAGACACCGGACATCTCACTTGTGTTACTGCGTGTGATAATCTCTGTGACCTCACATTTACTGACAGCTCCAGGCTGGAGACACCGGACATCTCACTTGTGTTACCGCATGTGATAATCTCTGTGACCTCACATTTACTGACAGCTCCAGGCTGGAGACACCGGACATCTCACTTGTGTTACCGCATGTGATAATCTCTGTGACCTCACATTTACTGACAGCTCCAGGCTGGAGACACCGGACATCTCACTTGTGTTACCGCATGTGATAATCTCTGTGACCGCACATTAACTGACAGCTCCAGGCTGGAGACACCGGACATCTCACTTGTGTTACCGCATGTGATAATCTCTGTGACCTCACATTTACTGACAGCTCCAGGCTGGAGACACCGGACATCTCACTTGTGTTACCGCATGTGATCATCTCTGTGACCTCACATTTACTGACAGCTCCAGGCTGGAGACACCGGACATCTCACTTGTGTTACCGCATGTGATCATCTCTGTGACCTCACATTTACTGACGGCTCCAGGCTGGAGACACCGGACATCTCACTTGTGTTACCGCATGTGATCATCTCTGTGACCTCACATTTACTGACAGCTCCAGGCTGGAGACACCGGACATCTCACTTGTGTTACCGCATGTGATAATCTCTGTGACCTCACATTTACTGACAGCTCCAGGCTGGAGACACCGGACATATTACTTGTGTTACCGCATGTGATAATCTCTGTGACCTCACATTTACTGACAGCTCCAGGCTGGAGACACCGGACACCTCACTTGTGTTACCGCATGTGATAATCTCTGTGACCTCACATTTACTGACAGCTCCAGGCTGGGGACACCGGACATCTCACTTGTGTTACCCCATGTGATCATCTCTGTGACCTCACATTTACTGACAGCTCCAGGCTGGAGACACCGGACATCTCACTTGTGTTACCGCATGTGATAATCTCTGTGACCTCACATTTACTGACAGCTCCAGGCTGGAGACACCGGACATCTCACTTGTGTTACCGCATGTGATAATCTCTGTGACCTCACATTTACTGACAGCTCCAGGCTGGAGACACCGGACACCTCACTTGTGTTACCGCATGTGATCATCTCTGTGACCTCACATTTACTGACAGCTCCAGGCTGGAGACACCGGACATCTCACTTGTGTTACCGCATGTGATAATCTCTGTGACCTCACATTTACTGACAGCTCCAGGCTGGGGACACCGGACATCTCACTTGTGTTACCGCATGTGATAATCTCTGTGACCTCACATTTACTGACGGCTCCGGGCTGGAGACACCGGACATCTCACTTGTGTGACCGCATGTGATAATCTCTGTGACCTCACATTTACTGACGGCTCCGGGCTGGAGACACCGGACATCTCACTTGTGTTACCGCATGTGATAATCTCTGTGAACTCACATTTACTGACAGCTCCAGGCTGGAGACACCGGACATCTCACTTGTGTTACCGCATGTGATAATCTCTGTGACCTCACATTTACTGACAGCTCCAGGCTGGAGACACCGGACATCTCACTTGTGTTACCGCATGTGATAATCTCTGTGACCTCACATTTACTGACAGCTCCAGGCTGGAGACACCGGACATCTCACTTGTGTTACCGCATGTGATAATCTCTGTGACCTCACATTTACTGACAGCTCCAGGCTGGAGACACCGGACATCTCACTTGTGTTACCGCATGTGATAATCTCTGTGACCTCACATTTACTGACAGCTCCAGGCTGGAGACACCGGACATCTCACTTGTGTTACCGCATGTGATAATCTCTGTGACCTCACAGTTACTGACAGCTCCAGGCTGGGGACACCGGACATCTCACTTGTGTTACTGCATGTGATAATCTCTGTGACCTCACATTTACTGACAGCTCCAGGCTGGAGAAACCTGACATCTCACTTGTGTTACCGCATGTGATAATCTCTGTGACCGCACATTTACTGACAGCTCCAGGCTGGAGACACCGGACATCTCACTTGTGTTACCGCATGTGATAATCTCTGTGACCTCACATTTACTGACAGCTCCAGGCTGCAGACATCGGACATCTCACTTGTGTTACCGCATGTGATAATCTCTGTGACCTCACATTTACTGACAGCTCCAGGCTGGAGACACACGGACATCTCACTTGTATTACCGCATGTGATCATCTCTGTGACCTCACATTTACTGACAGCTCCAGGCTGGAGACACCGGACATCGCACTTGTGTTACCGCATGTGATAATCTCTGTGACCTCACATTTACTGACAGCTCCAGGCTGGAGACACCGGACATCTCACTTGTGTTACCGCATGTGATAATCTGTGACCTCACATTTACTGACAGCTCCAGGCTGGAGACACCGGACATCTCACTTGTGTTACCGCATGTGATAATCTCTGTGACCTCACATTACTGACAGCTCCAGGCCGGAGACACCGGACATCTCACTTGTGTTACTGCATGTGATAATCTCTGTGACCTCACATTTACTGACAGCCCTGGGCTGGTGACACCGGACACCTCACTTGTGTTACCGCATGTGATAATCTCTGTGACCTCATATTTACTGACAGCTCCAGGCTGGAGACACCGGACATCTCACTTGTGTTACCGCATGTGATAATCTCTGTGACCTCATATTTACTGACAGCTCCAGGCTGGAGACACCGGACATCTCACTTGTGTTACCGCATGTGATAATCTCTGTGACCTCACATTTACTGACAGCTCCAGACTGGAGACACCGGACATCTCACTTGTGTTACCGCATGTGATAATCTCTGTGACCTCACATTTACTGACAGCTCCAGGCCGGAGACACCGGACATCTCACTTGTGTTACCGCATGTGATAATCTCTGTGACCTCACATTACTGACGGCTCCAGGCTGGAGACACCGGACACCTCACTTGTGTTACCGCATGTGATAATCTCTGTGACCTCACATTTACTGACAGCTCCAGGCTGGAGACACCGGACATATCACTTGTGTTACCGCATGTGATAATCTCTGTGACCTCACATTTACTGACTGCTCCAGGCTGGAGACACCGGACATCTCACTTGTGTTACCGCATGTGATAATCTCTGTGACCTCACATTTACTGACAGCTCCAGGCTGGGGACACCGGACATCTCACTTGTGTTACCGCATGTGATAATCTCTGTGACCTCACATTTACTGACAGCTCCAGGCTGGAGACACCGGACATCTCACTTGTGTTACCGCATGTGATAATCTCTGTGACCTCACATTTACTGACAGCTCCAGGCTGGAGACACCGGACATCTCACTTGTGTTACCGCATGTGATCATCTCTGTGACCTCACATTTACTGACAGCTCCAGGCTGGAGACACCGGACATCTCACTTGTGTTACCGCATGTGATAATCTCTGTGACCTCACATTTACTGACAGCTCCAGGCTGGGGACACCGGACATCTCACTTGTGTTACCGCATGTGATAATCTCTGTGACCTCACATTTACTGACAGCTCCAGGCTGGAGACACCGGACATCTCACTTGTGTTACCGCATGTGATAATCTCTGTGACCTCACATTTACTGACAGCTCCAGGCTGGTGACACCGGACATCTCACTTGTGTTACCGCATGTGATCATCTCTGTGACCTCACATTTACTGACAGCTCCAGGCTGGAGACACCGGACATCTCACTTGTGTTACCGCATGTGATCATCTCTGTGACCTCACATTTACTGACAGCTCCAGGCTGGAGACACCGGACATCTCACTTGTGTTACCGCATGTGATAATCTCTGTGACCTCACATTTACTGACAGCTCCAGGCTGGAGACACCGGACATCTCACTTGTGTTACCGCATGTGATCATCTCTGTGACCTCACATTTACTGACAGCTCCAGGCTGGAGACACCGGACATCTCACGTGTGTTACCCCATGTGATAATCTCTGTGACCTCACATTTACTGACAGCTCCAGGCTGGAGACACCGGACATCTCACTTGTGTTACCGCATGTGATAATCTCTGTGACCTCACATTTACTGACAGCTCCAGGCTGGAGACACCGGACATCTCACTTGTGTTACCGCATGTGATAATCTCTGTGACCTCACATTTACTGACAGCTCCAGGCTGGAGACACCGGACATATTACTTGTGTTACCGCATGTGATAATCTCTGTGAATTCACATTTACTGACAGCTCCAGGCTGGAGACACCGGACATCTCACTTGTGTTACCGCATGTGATAATCTCTGTGACCTCACATTTACTGACAGCTCCAGGCTGGAGACACCGGACATCTCACTTGTGTTACCGCATGTGATAATCTCTGTGACCTCACATTTACTGACAGCTCCAGACTGGAGACTCCGGACATCTCACTTGTGTTACTGCATGTGATAATCTATGTGAATTCACATTTACTTAATGCTTTATACGTGTAGAACGTTGACTGCTGCTGTTTTACGGAATACATTACAGGCAGTGACAGGAGACAGACAGGAGAAAATTTGTATAAAATGCGTTATTTATTTGTACAATGCAGAAACTGCATATCCATTAGATATGTACAGGACAATATAAAAATACATTATACATATTACACAGAATATAAGCTGCAGACAGGTCTGCTGGAGCGCTATAAGGAAAAGACCACCATGGATAGAGTCCACCATGTTAGAGAGACTGATGAGATCCACAGAACTGGAATATAGCCCCCCCATCTGGAGAAATTTGCAGCGACCCCCGGCCATCAGTGTACCATAAAATGAAATTAGAGTGACTAATACCTTTATACAGGTCGGATAGATATTTACGATAATAGCTGGGAGAATGCCATGATATACATACTGAGTTCAAAGTGGACCTATCAACTTGTATGTAGTGGAACCTAGAACTAGCTGCCTAAAAACAGGGTCCTAGAGTGATTTATTAGGGCGTCGATGTCCATTGCCTCAGTAATGGATTCTAGAGTAATACGCTGGGGTTATAAAATCATGGCCCCAGAACAAACCCTTGTGGGTCTAGAGACAATCCAAGATTGTGGTTTTGGGTCAAGTCTGGTTCCAAGTCAGAAGACTGGGGTCATCCACACTTTTCTTCAGCAAGGGGTTCTAGAGTCAAATATCTGCAGACAGGCTGTTTAGCTGAGCATCATTATCCTCCCATTCTGGGATACCAGGTATTTTTTCTACTGACTTCATAACACTGAGTCACCACTCATGATTCATTTTAGAGTGTAGATCCAGGAGAGGAAGGATTTTGTAATGGGCAAAGACTGACTGGGTACATAATTTATAAGTTAATATTGTAAAGGAAAAAAATGAACAATTTCAATTAGTACGTTATTTTTACTACGGCTGCTTTTTACCATTGTTCATGAACAACTTTAATTCCAAAGCTTTTTCTGAACTGGGTATGACATAATAATAATAGTTTGAACATTTGTATAGAGATTTTCTCCTGTCGGAGTCAAAGTACTCAACCCTGCAGTATTAGGAAGTCTTACATTGAACTCCTTACTGAATAAATACTGACCTTAGCCAGGATTCACACCCGGGTCTCCCATGTCAAAGTCAGTGCCTTTAACCAGTACACTATCCAGCCACTACCATAAGCATGCAAGATAGCAGGGAGGTGAGTGGGAATTTGATTTTTATACTAATGTCATTAGTTAGGGACAAAGGCAGGTAGGATAATGGCAATAAGGAGACAGATTTGTATTCTATTTTGTGCCAGACTCTACTTCTGATTAAATCTACTTTCACACTTACTGCATTTAATTGGTGTTCACTGATCAGGATGATTTTGACAGGAAATATCGATTGGGATTGATATATGACTGTTCTCCTGAGGTGTGTGGCCTGCCTTATAATCCATCCTTTGTGTACAATTGCTGAGCGATAAGCATTCAGTGCTCCGTGCCCCCTATACCTTATTTAATTTGTGCCAATGTATGTAAATTAAGATGCCACGTTTTACTAGTGACAATAAAGACTGCTGATGAATTGTAAAAAAAAAAAAAAAATATCTGCAGACAGCTCGTTATGTAAACACCTATGGAACACAAGGTCCAGACACACCAGGTACACTCTGGTTTGTAGAGACAGAGATACTGGTTATTTTCCCACCACTGTCCTAACACTCTAGGGCTCTGGATCCATTGCTGCAATACACATCATGAGGTTCTAGAGTCAGATCTCGGTACAGGGTTCTAGAGTAAAGCCATGTACACACTTGTGATAAGTGTCCCCTGAAATGATCTCCTGTGATCGATTCAGGTAACCGTTTATCTGTGATCAGTACACAGCCCATCTCTCTGCCTAGCAGCACATTTAGCCCTACAGAGATATTAGGTGGAGGGTGAGTAAACCAGCTCCCTCTGCAGCTCGCATCAGGAACTAATGCTCTGCAGCAGGGGTGTCAAACTCAAACACAAAGTGGGCCAAAATTAAATGCTAAGTTGCAGGCCAATCTCAATGTCCAGTGCCAAACTTCCTCTCTTATAGTTTCCAGGTGTCTACTAACCCCCCCCCCCCCACACCTTCCTCCCCTATACAGATCTCTGGTGTCTAGTGCCCCCCCCCCCCCACACAGCAGTCCCTTCCTATACAGTTCCCTGGTGTCTAGTAGTCCCCTTGCCTCCTCTATACAGCACCCTGGTATCTACTAGCCCCCTCCCTACCCTATATAGTTCAGTTTTGTCTAGTAACCCTCCCCTATCTAGCACCATGGTATCTTGTGGCCCTCTATACAGTTCCCTGGTATCTAGTGGCCCCCCTCCTCTATACAGTTCCTTGGTGTCTAGTTCTTTCCCCTTCCCGCCCTCATATGGCTTCCCTGGTGATATAGGGCATTACCCCAAAATATCTTCCCTGGTGGTCTAGAGTGGGCCAATCCTAATGCAAAGTGGGGAAAACACTGCAGCGGTGTTGTGATGTATACCAGGAATACATTGAGTTTTATAGAGTATAGAGTAGTTCCAGATAAAATAAGAAAAAAACAAAAGATTATAAATGTTTTTAAGGTTAATGCGTTTGTCTGCTTATACTTAAGATTGGTTAAAATGTTTTACAATTAGGCTTTGCTCGATAATGCAGCAGAATTGCAGTACTGATTTTAGCTCCGTTTTAAAATACTTGAATGTGGCGGTTTACACCTAGAAATGGTCCATACTTCACTCTCTATGTGCAAAAGTGCTAACAACATTAGCACAGGGCTGATAAAACAGGAAGGAAGGAGAGGATGTCAGGGACTGAATATTCAAGCAGGAATCAGCACACACTGCAGCTAGATTACTATCAGTATAAGGACAGAGTAACAGCTAATACTGTACATACTGGAGGCAGCAGGGATCAGCACACACTGCAGCTAGCTTACTATCAGTATAAGGACAGAGTAACCACTTATACTGTAGTGTCTTACTAGATGTAGCAGAAACCATCACACACTTTTTTGGGGGGTTGGGGGAACCAGTGCACTCCTCAGATCGCAAGCTATATTTAATAAATTTCAGTTCTAGTTGCCTGGTGCGCTATGATCAGCAGGGGTGTAGGCCCTGAAAATGATAGAAGATATATAAAATGATAGTAGCGCTCAACAGGTCTCAAATGCAAATCATCAGTTGTTGGGTTTGTGGCCACAGCTACCCACTATACGCTTATATGGTATTAGAAATCTACCCACAAATGACAACAGGATTAAAGATTATACACATGCTTTGTTGTCCTATTCTCCTGTATGGAAAAACACTTTCACAGCACTCATAGATGTTTATAATAGCCTGTATAAAAGAAAGGGGGGGTTAACAACACTTTCCTAATTGATCTTTTCCTTAAATATAAATATAAAGGCGGAGCCCTAACGCGGAAGGAGACGCCAGGCCACGAGGATTTTACTTGTATATGCGCATTTTTATCTGCAGAATTGTGAGTGTAAATTTTAATTTTTTTATCTGGAATAAAAACAATATTACGCTATGTTGGCCTCTCTTTGAGTCTAAGGCATTACCACTACTTGCAAGGATTCAAGGCAAAGAGTGTAACACAAGCGAGCATGCTGGTCGCACTGGGTCAGCCATAACACAGGGTAAGAGGCTAGGACACTTAAAGTAGCCCTCATATGAGGAGGAACTTGAGGTGCTGGGTCACAATAATCTCTCTCTGTGTGTGGTGCACATTTGGGTGAAAAATCTCAAGCATACTATGCCATAGTGCGTATATATTTTTTGTCCCTGCATATACCATTGAGAATACGGCTGAGAACATAGGAAGATTGCATCTATCCATACGGGCTGGGCCAAACGCGATTATTGCCAACTGTTGTGATTGGCACTTGGATTTGGTGAGCACGTCTACTATCTATATGAGGATAAGGCATGTTGAAGTAGAAATTTCGTTCGATTATAAATAACTTTGACATTTGGGACCTGATAACTAGGACTTTTGCCGATGTACATGTTATAGGGGTTTCAGTTAGAAGACACCATTGTGGACTTTATATTTAAGGAAAAGATCAATTAGGAAAGTGTTGTTAACCCCCCCTTTCTTTTATACAGGCTATTATAAACATCTATGAGTGCTGTGAAAGTGTTTTTCCATACAGGAGAATAGGACAACAAAGCATGTGTATAATCTTTAATCCTGTTGTCATTTGTGGGTAGATTTCTAATACCATATAAGCGTATAGTGGGTAGCTGTGGCCACAAACCCAACAACTGATGATTTGCATTTGAGACCTGTTGAGCGCTACTATCATTTTATATATCTTCAACCATCACACACTGCAGCTAGATTACTATCAGTATAAGGACAGAGTAACAGCTAATACTGTACATACTGGAGGCAGCAGGGATCAGCACACACTGCAGCTAGTTTACTATCAGTACAGGCACAGAGCAACATCTTATACTGTACATACTGGAGGTAGCAGATCTGCACAAATCGCAGCTAGTTTACTATCAGTAGGAGGAGAAAATAACAGCTTATACTATAGTGTTTTACTGAAGGGAGTATAGATCAGCACACATTGCAGCTGGTTTACGATCAGTATAAGGACATAGTAACAGCTTATACTGTGCAGATTATAAAATGGGGCTAAAAGCAGTAGTGCAAGCATCCTACATTATTCACTAGGGTCACATGTTAGACATTCTAAGCACACTTCAGTATAGGTACACTAAGGAGCCCATTTATAAATGAACAATGTAAAAAAAGTCTACTGAAATGGCAAAATTAATTTATCCACTTATAAATATGTGCAAAGAGTGAGATATTTCACAATTCATATCCCCCTTTATTAGTGTTTTTTTTTTTTGTTAGCAAGTTCTTTAAAGAGGCCCTGTAGTGACACATAGTGAATGCAGTAAATTGTTCAGGATACCCACTTTTCCATTTTCATCCTGATTTCAAGAACAGAAATATATATTACTGTATACTGGTATGTAACCCCACCCTCCCAGTGATGTCACAGCCTTGGCTGTTTAGCTCCTCCTAGAGTATTCAAGGTGACCAAGTATTTTTTCTACTGGCTTCAGAACAAACATTCCGCAGAGGTGCACCTACCAGCACTAAAGAGGTCGCCAGCTGTGATAAATTTCAAAATGTAAATCGGCGTGAGGAAAGATTTTACAAACACTGACTAAATTTATAGAGTAATATGAAAAATAAGCCATATTATTCATTCCGTTATTTTCACTACAGTTCCTCTTTAAAGTAAACCTGTAATGAAAAAATTGCCTCTAGGGCAGTCCTGGGGAATGTTTACGAAGCGCGGGCCAGATCCTTAAAATTCCACTCCGCCTTCCCTGTAAAATTGCACGCGGGAAGCGGGGAATTATCTCCATGGCAACATGATGTAACGTCAGAACACACCAGCGTTTAATACGCTGGCGCTTCCTGATATCACATCATGGGACGTCCTGTTGCCATGGAGATGCAACGAGGGAATCCGGCTGCCTGTTGGTGGGCTGGTGTAACAGCGCACGCGGGCCGTAGTTCGCCCAGTGCTTCTCTCTGGGGTACTTACCTTGGGAGGGGGAAGCCTGTGGATCCTAAAGAGGCTTCCCTTATCCTCCCGTCAGCCCTGCTCCTGCGCTGGGCCCCCGAGCGCCTCAGAATCATAACAAGCCTGTGACGCGCCTCGTGCAGGTGCACTAGTGGCTTACGGCTCAGGCAGAGATAGCCAATCCCGATCGGTCCACTTTACTGTGCAGACATCTGCACCTTGCAGTAGAGCAGACCTGATCGGGCTCAGCTACTTCTGCCTGATCAGTAAGCCACTAGTGCACCTGCACGAGGCGCGTCACAGGCTGGTTATGATTCAGGAGCCTGGCGACTACTGCGCCTGCATGCAGACAAACCCGTGTCGGTGTACTTTCAGGGGTTCCTAGCACAGGAACGGGGCCATGCGGGCAGGCTCTTTAGGATCCAGAGGCTCCGCCCTCCCGAGGTAAGCACCGCCCAGGGGCACTTTTTTTTTCACTACAGATTCACTTGAAGTTGTGTACTGCCGTCTTCTCATGGCCGTATTACAGTGGTGTAAAACAGTGCAATGTTTGTGCGCAACTTCCGTACAGCGCTTTTAATGAAGTTAAAGGGAACCTTAACTGAACGGGGGGTAAAGAGTTTTACTTACCTGGGGCTATTACCAGCCCCCTGCAGCAGTCCTGTGCCCTCGGCGCCGCTCTGGAATCCTCTGGTCCCCCGCTGTCACTTAGTTTCGTTTTTGACGACTCACCAGTCGCCGGCCGCCATGCGTATTATTGGACGCATTCACCAATGCAATTAGCGCTATTGCGGACCGCAACGCGTACAAAAATACGCGTTGTCGCATTCCGCACGCGTAGATATGCGGTCCGCAATAGCGCTAATTGCATTGGTGAATGCGTCCAATAATACGCATGGCGGCCGGCGACTGGTGAGTCGTCAAAAACGAAACTAAGTGACAGCGGGGGACCAGAGGATTCCAGAGCGGCGCCGAGGGCACAGGACTGCTGCAGGGGGCTGGTAATAGCCCCAGGTAAGTAAAACTCTTTACCCCCCGTTCAGTTAAGGTTCCCTTTAAAGAGGAACTTCAGGCTAAACAAACATACTGTCATTAAGTTACATTAGTTATGTTAACGAAAATAGATAGGTAATATAATCTCTTACCCACCCTGTTTTAAAAGAACAGGCAAATGTGTGTGATTTCATGGGGGCAACCATCTTTTTGGTTGAAAGGAGGTGACAGGGAGCATGAGACACAGTTCCAACTGTCCTGATCACTCCTCCCAGTTGCTAGGCAACGAGAACATCATCATCAGAAATCCCATCATGCTTTGCACAGCATCAGGAGAAATATGCCCGGGCAGTTTTCGTTGATGGGGCGGAGCTTAGCTTCTGTGCAGCTAAAAATGAGGCTTGGTCAAGAAAATTAAAGTTCTGATGCCATGAAACTGTTAAAGAAACACCAGGCCTTTTCAGGGCTGCTGAAAAGATTTTTAGACTGGAGATCCATTTTACTGGCTGCAGCTGCTTACAGCAGACTGTCTGGTGCCTGCAGCATGGGAAGCAAAAGACTAACTGGGACCCTTGCATTGAAAAACATGAACACAGGCTAGTTCCAAGTAGGATTAGTACTACATATTTAGGTTCATCTAATCATGCCATAGGTCACTCCAGGTACCCTTTAATTGCTCCCCATTGGCTGATGCTGCTCATTATAATCCTCAGCAACCATTATATGGCAACCAGAAGCTGAACAGTGATAACTGGCTGTCATAGCGACCACTGCGGGTAAGAGGTATCTATACGTAAACTCCGCATTCAGCAGAGCGGATAGAATACCTCTTATCCACTGTGTTTACTGGATGGCAACTATCCTAATTTGGCTACTATCTGATCGCAGTATAGGGATTTAAAGTTAAAGAGGCCCTGTAGTGACATATAGCAGAATGCAGTAAAGAGGCCCTGTAGTGACATATAGCAGGATGCAGTAAAGAGGCCCTGTAGTGACATATAGCAGAATGCAGTAAAGAGGCCCTGTAGTGACATATGGCAGAATGCAGTAAAGAGGCCCTGTAGTGACATATAGCAGAATGCAGTAAGGAGGCCCTGTAGTGACATATAGCAGAATGCAGTAAGGAGGCCTTGTAGTGACATATAGCAGAATGCAGTAAGGAGGCCCTGTAGTGACATATAGCAGAATGAAGTAAAGAGGCCCTGTAGTGACATATAGCAGAATGCAGTAAGGAGGCCCTGTAGTGACATATAGCAGAATGCAGTAAAGAGGCCCTGTAGTGACATATAGCAGAATGCAGTAAAGAGGCCCTGTAGTGACATATAGCAGAATGCAGTAAAGAGGCCATGTAGTGACATATAGCAGAATGCAGTAAAGAGGCCCTGTAGTGACATATAGTAGAATGCAGTAAAGGGGCCCTGTAGTGACATATAGCAGAATGCAGTAAAGAGGTCCTGTAGTGACATGTAGCAGAATGCAGTAAAGAGGCCCTGTAGTGACATATAGCAGGATGCAGTAAAGAGGCCCTGTAGAGACATATAGTAGAATGCAGTAAAGAGGCCCTGTAGTGACATGTAGCAGAATGCAGTAAAGAGGCCCTGTAGTGACATATAGCTGAATGCAGTAAAGAGGCCCTGTAGTGACATATAGCAGAATGCAGTAAAGAGGCCCTGTAGTGACATAGAGCAGAATGCAGTAAAGAGGCCCTGTAGTGACATATAGTAGAATGCAGTAAAGAGGCCCTGTAGTGACATATCAGAATGCAGTAAAGAGGCCCTGTAGTGACATATAGGAGAATGCAGTAAAGAGGCCCTGTAGTGACATATAGCAGAATGCAGTAAAGAGGCCCTGTAGTGACATATAGCAGAATGCAGTAAAGGGGCACTGTAGTGACATATCAGAATGCAGTAAAGAGGCACTGTAATGACATATAGTAGAATGCAGTCAATTATTCAGGATACCCACTTTTACGGTAATATTCCTGGTTAAGAATCAGAAACACTTCTGATATCTATATTTTGTTGTATTATTGGTATGTTGCAGCCCTACCAGTGATGTTAATTAAGTATGCAGAATTCTCCCTCCCCCAAGCATTCTGGGAGTCAAGATGTATTTTCCACTGGCTTCTGAACACTCTGAAACAAACATTCTGCACAGCTCACCTGACAGGACTAACGATATCACCACCTGTGTTACATTTCAGAAGGTGAATTAGGGTGAGGAAATATTTTACAATGTGAAAACACTGACTAAATAATTTTAAAAAAGTAATTTCATTTTTTACGTCATTTTTTACTGAAATTCCTCTATAATCAGGACATGATTTGGCTCAAAGTTATATTTGGCTCACAGTTTAAATTTAGATTTTCAAACCCAAAATAGGAGTTTGAGACTCTAGGAAGTTCTGCAGATACAATTACTTATCTCCTAAGTTTATTTTCATTAAGTGCTATACAGTAACTGCGTTCATTGCAATATCTTCTACAATAGACCACTTTAAGCACCTCTGCACAAATAATTGCATTTTTATTTTTCGTTTTCCTCCCTCTGTGAAATATTTGCCTTCTTTCATAAATGGCCCCTAGCACTTTAAATACATGCAGTTACATCATATATAGAAACATACAACAAAAAAGTGACCAGGGTACAAGATCTGCTCGGAAGGGGAACGTTCCTGTTTAAACACAGGTTTAGCCGCCACTTCAGCTGCCCTGGCCGGGTTGTATGACATATAGGGGGCGTCTTAGCACAGTGGCATACACCCGGGGTAGTGTCAGGACTCCTGGTAGTGTGGCCAGTTGGCTATATAGATAATAACAGATATAACATATATCATAATATCACATGATAATTAGTGTAAGGCACACACGGGCCACACCGGGAGGGAATACTGTGAAACAGGGCGGTCAGTGCCAGATTCTAGCGCTCTTCAGCCATGTGCCCCCCTCCAAGTGCTTCTGTAAACAGTCTGATTGGTTAATGTGGGCGAGGCGACTGCCGGACCATGTTACTAGCCATCTTGTGATTGGCCAATGTGGACATGGTGCCCGCCACATTCTGAGCCATCCTGTGATTGGTCAGTGTGGACACGGCGCCCGCCTGCCATATTCCGGAGCTATGGAACCTGAATTTGCAGACTATCCTCATCTGGGTCACTTTCCACTTCTCCGCCATCATCGTTCCCAAATCGACCAGTGCGCAGCTTACCGAAAAGCGGCGGATTCTGCTGCCGGCGCAGCCTGAAATAGGAGACAATTAAAGGATATAACATATATAGGAGATAAACTGCAAGACTCCAATTAATAATCCAATTGTAAAATATTGATTTTGCCTTTCCATTTCCTATAGTTTACAAACATTTCCTATTTACTGGCACCACGACTATGCATGGCAGCACTACTCCCATATCTGTGATCTGCTATCTATACATTAGGTCTGCCGATCAGTGATCCAATCATTTCCTATTTACTGGCACTACAAGTATGCATGGCAGCACTACTCCCATATCTGTGATCTGCTATCTATACATTAGGTCTGGCGATCAGTGATCCAATCATTTCCTATTTACTGGCACTACAAGTATGCATGGCAGCACTACTCCCATATCTGTGATCTGCTATCTATGCTTTACAATATCTACAATGATCTCATCTTTGCTGCTCTGTTGATCTGGCCTCTTCCCAGAATCCTCTGCAGCAAGCAGCATTCTAGCAGCCACAGCACTGCTCCCATCCAGAACTGGATCTGGTGAGGCTGTAATACTTCCCTGGCCTCTTCCCAGAATCCTCTGCAGCAAGCAGCCACAGCACCAGTCCAGAACTTGATCTGGGGATGCCTGTAATACTTTTCAGGCCTCCTCCCAGAATCCTCTGCAGCAAGCAGCATTCTAGCAGGCACAGCACCGCACCCATCCAGAACTGGATCTGGTGATGCCTGTAATAATACTTACGGGGCCTCTTCCCAGCATCCTCTGCTGCAAGCAGCCACAGCAGCACTCTCGTCCAGAACTGGATCTGGTGATACCTGTAATAATACTTTTCTGGCCTTTTCCCAGAATCCTCTGCTGCAAGCAGCATTCTAGCAGCCACATCACCGCTGCTGTCCAGAACTAGCTCTGGTGATGCCTGTAATAATACTTACCTGGCCTCTTCTCAGAATCCTCTGCTAGCAGCCACAACACCGTTCCAGTCCAGAACTTGATCTGGTGATGCCAGTAATAACACTTTTCAGGCCTCCTCCCAGAATCCTCTGCAGCAAGCAGCATTTTTAGCAGCCACAGCACCGCTCTGGTCTAGAACTGGCTCTGGTGATGCCTTGTAATAATACTTACCTGGATTGCAGATGCTCCAGCTGGAGGTGCAGGTTCTCGCTCAGCTCAGTCTGCTCATCGAGCGATCGCTGCAATTTGCGGGTCTGATTCTGGGACTCATCCAACTGCAATGACACAACAGCAAAGCGTTACAGAGGACACACAATGCAGGGTTCTGGATTATGACAACTGATCATCCGTAAAAGATTGTTACCAATACCCTATTCCATCAGTTTTTCTATGGAAATGTAGTCTGTTGTCAGAGCTTCCCCCCAGTGTTTGGCTATCATTACCAGATCCCCTTATGCTGGAAACACACGGTCCAAATTTCCTGTGCGATCGACGGGAATGGGGCGATTATTTCCGACATGTCCAATCTATTTCCAATTGATAAAAGGATCGATTTTGGTAAGTTATCATCAGAAAATAGATTCCTTCATCGATCGGGAGCAGATTGGACATGTACTGCCCGTCGTATGGATGGGAAACTGCATAGTGTGTTCCCAGCACTATCGTTCCTAACCCCTTCCTGAAACCTAACCCTGACCTTCCCGCGAAAGTAAACTGCTTACTGACACCTAACCCCCCCCAACCAATATAAAGCCTCCTCTGATGTTTAACAATAACTTCCACCCCAGTGTGACCCCCTTTCTGATGCCTAATCCCAACCTTCTAATAAAGTTTTGTGTACTGCAAGTCTGCACTTTTAGCAATTAATATACTGAGAGTACCTGTCTGGAGAGTGACCGTTCCTTCCCCAGCACAAAGCAGGTCACCTGACCCAGCCCACCTCCTCCCACTGCTTGGAGAGACTAAAGGCTGCCATACACTATTCGATTGCCACCAGATGGACCAACAGATAGATCCCTCTCTGATCGAATCTGATCAGAGAGGGATTGTATGGCAGCCTATACACTGCACACAGATTTTGATTCTATTTCAGCATGAAATAGATTCACAACCTGTGGAACTGCCTCTCTGCTCCCCTGGCCAGCAGCAATACATCACCTGTCCGGCCGGTGCGAGTCCCCAGGTCTGTGCTGTCCCTTCTTCCAGCGTCCTCCTCCATCTTCTCTTCCTGTCCCATCCTGTGACCAGTGGAAACTCACAGTAGAGCGCCCTCTACTGTTTGAACTGCACGTTCTCACATGATGGGACAGGAAGTGAGGAGATGAAGAAGGCCAGCCGAAAGAAGAGAGAGCCTGTAGGGTACCGGGGACTCGCGCCGGCGGACAGGTGATGTATTGCTGTGTCAGTAGTCGCCAAATTGAATGGCGCTAACGACGCTCTTCCGACCCACAAGCTAAATTTTCCGCTGGACAGATCAACTGAATCGACCAATTTCGGGTGGTAATCGGTAGATCGGTCAACATTTGTTTTAACGATTTCACAGCAGATTTGATCACAGTGATGGAATCTGCTGTATATCAGGGGGAAATCGTTGTAGTGTATGGGTAGCTTAACAATTATCCTGAGGCCTAAATGTAACACACACACACACCAGATCTCCAGGCGTCAGTCCTTTTCTCTGCTCGCTGCTTTGCTGCATCCTCTCTGTACAGGTCAGGTGACACATCGGAAGCCTACAGAGAATGCTTTAAAGTGAACCTCCGGACTAAAAATCTACTCAGCAGCACTGAAAAGGCTTGGTGTTTCTTTAACAGTTTCACAGCATCAGAACTTTATTTTTCTTACCAAAGCATCATTTTTAGCTGCATTTTTAGCTAAGCTCCACCCATCAAAGAAAACTGCCCGGGCTTTTTTCCCCTGATGCTGTGCAAAGCATAATGGGATTTCCTATGTTGTTATTCACATTGCCTAGCAACTGGGAGAGGTGCTCAGGACACAGGACAGTTGGAACTGTGCCTCATGCTCCCTGTCACCTCCTTTTAACCAAAAAGATGGCTGCCCTCATGAAATCAAACATTTGCCTGTTCTTATAAAACAGTGTGGGTAAGAGATTATATTACCTATCTATTTTAATTAACATAACTAATGTAACTTAATGACAGTATGTTTGTTTAGGCTGGAGTTCCTCTTTAAGGTATGAAGAGCAATTGTGCCCAGCGCTCCGGTAAGTGGTTTCCACTGTGCATTGCTCTGCAATATGAGGAGCGGGATAGAGGAACGCCCCCATGGCTCCCCCGTTCTCTGTCGGTTGGTTGAGTCCCAGGTAACCGAGACTCTCCTGTACTGCCCTGACCTTACTTGTACATTGTGGATGATGACTCTACCTACTGCTCCAGCTTACACATACCATGGCAATAGCTACCGTATATCTACTACTCCACCATAACACGTGCATGCTGGGAGGTTATTGTACCTGGTCCTCTGATTGGCCAAGCTCTTTCTTCAGCTCCTCCACTCTCAGTCGCAGTTTCTTCACTTCCGTCTCCAGCTGCTCCACCCTGCGGTTGGCGTGGGCGAGCTCTGCGCTCTTTTCGTGGTGTTGTTTCTTAAGCTTGGCGTGATTATGGCGCAGGTCAGAAAGCTCCTGGGGTTAAAGGTTAAAATGACAAAGAGGGTGAACGACTCGTGAAGCGGTCAGCAGATGGCGCTGCATACTGGCCACACATCAACTCAGGTCACTATGCTGAAAACCGATCTCTCCAACTGAGGAAGCCCTACTACTTAAGGTGCCCATTAATGGTACAATTTTTTCATCAAATGCGACCTTTCAATGCAATTTGAATGATCATAACTAATCGGAAGGCAATTATCGATTATTCACATTTACTGAACAATTATTTATTCAAAATTTATTAAAATTTTATCATAAAATCCAACTTTCGGATCGATTTTCTCCTATTTAGCAATCGACCAAAGAATCATTCATTATCGATTGCCTTCATAAACGGCAAATGATGAAAATCGCATCAAAAGAACGCATTTGGTGAAAAAATTGTACCATTAATGGGCACCTCAACAGACTTCTAGGTAAAAACTGCAACAGACCGATCTGAAGCTCTGCGGACTCCAATTGATCTTGAAGCGCACAGTGCAGTACCGGATAGCAGTTTTACCTTGCATTGCTAAAGTCTCAGGTTCAGGTCACTGCCAGTATACTTCCCTGTATGGATTGTGTGGGTTTTCCCTGTGTTAGCTTGGATTTCCTCCACATTCTCCAAAACATACTTAAAAAGAGGCACTGTAGTGAAAAAAAGTACCCCTAGGGGGTACTTAGCTCAGGAGAGGGAAGCCCTAAAGAAGGCTTCCCCATCCTCTGCAGTAGAGGGGATGCAGCGCTGGGACCCCGAAGATCTCATTGGCTACTTGTCGGCATGTGCGCATGTGCAGTAGCGGTTTCCCGCTCAGGCTCCGCTCGAGATAGCTGAGCCCGATCGGGTCCACTCTACTGCGCAGGTGCAGACGCCTCGCTCCTGTGCAGTAGAGCAGGCCCAATCGGGGTAGACTACTTCCGCTGGAACCTGAGCGGGAAGTTGCTAGAGCGTCTGGCAACAGAGATTGTCTTGAAACAGACTGTAGCCTCCGTAGAAGCACAAACGTGCCAAAACGGCCGTCAGGCTGGGCACCCAGCAACCACCGCACCCTATCTTCAGCTCACACCCCCAATGGTATGTTTCACCAAGTCAGCACTGGATTGTCTTGTACATGTATGTGAAGATTGAGAATTGTTTGACACTAAATAAATCAGCATTTTAGTAGTGCCAGTTCTTCCTGCTCTTCATGTTTGGAAATGCAACAGAGATTGTGTTTTGCTTGTTTTTGTCTGGGGGTGCCAGTGCTGCAATCGGGGGACCGAGAAGGACGGGAGAAGGCTTCCCCCTCCCGAGGCAAGTACCCCCCAGGGGCACTTATTTTTGTCCGTACAGGTGTACCTTAAAGAGGCCCTGTAGTGACACATAGTAGAATGCAGTACATTATTTGGGATACCCAATTTAAGGCATTTTTCCTGGTTTCAGCTTCAGAAAGACTTCCTATATCTATATATTGCTGTAGGTAAGCTACCCTGCCAGTAATGCTTAGCCTTGGCTGTTTAGCTATGCGGAATTCTCCTCACAGTTATTATTTCTACTGGCTTTGGAATTCTCAGAAACAAACATTTCGCTGAGATCACCTGACAGAACTAGAGACGTCACCACCAGTGATAAATGTCAGACTATAAATCAGGGAGAGGAAAGATTTTACAACGGACAACCACTGGCTAGATCATTTATACCTGTATATGAATATTGTATAAAAAATAATTTATACCTGTAAACCTGTATAAAAAGGAAGAATTTTATTTGTTACACTAATTTCACTACAGTCCCTCTAATGTAAAGCAATGACCTATTAAGTGCATATAAGGCAGCACGGTGGCGTAGTGGTTAGCTCTCTCGCCTTGCAGCGCTGGGTCCCTGGTTCGAATCCCAGCCAGGGCACTATCTGCAAAGAGTTTGTATGTTCTCTCCGTGTCTGCGTGGGTTTCCTCCGGGCACTCCGGTTTCCTCCCACATTCCAAAAACATACAGATAAGTTAATTGGCTCCCCCTAAAATTGGCCCTAGACTACAGTACTTACACTACATAATATAGACATATGGCAATGGTAGGGATTAGATTGTGAGCTCCTTTGAGGGACAGTTAGTGACAAGATATATATATATACAATGTACAGCGCTGCGTAATATGTCGGCGCTATATAAATACTAAATAATAATAATAATATAAAAACTGTGCCCTATTCCGGACTTTTAATCATATTAAAAAAGAAATATAAACTGCATCTTAACAAAAAAATTAAAAAAATCCTCTGAATATTGATGAGCATGCAAATGGCTCATCAGGCTGATGCCCCGCCCCCTACACCACCGGGAGTACCTCCCATAAATCATACGTTTCTGATCTACGCTCCCTTCCGTGCAGACGTCAGATACGGGGTGAAGGAGACTCATTCCCTAGAGAGTGATAGAAGCAGCGCTTTTATGCTGCGGATTCCTTCAGTAAGATGATGTCAGATATCAGAGAATCGCAGGCCGGGGAGTGATGAAGGTGGGGGATGGGTTCTGGGATCCGGGGAGGAACAAAAAAGACCACAACGCTCTGGGTTTGCTTTGACTGCTTTACGAGCTGGATGAGTAACAACATAATGGCGTGATGTTAATGGAAAGTTCTGCGAGGAAATTTTGTAGACGACGCTGTGTTATTGATCCGTCTACGGAATGTTTTCTGCATTATCAGAGAGGAACTAAGATAATTCCCCGAGATTGATGAGTATGGAGGGGTTAGGAGGCCTCCTCTGAGACCAGCACTAACAAGGTGGACATCGGGGGAAGAGGACACATCATTGGGTATGTTTATGGAGGGGGGGGGGGGGGGGAGAGGCGGCCTCCTCTGAGACCAGCACTAACAAGGTGGACATCGGGGGAAGAGGACACATCATTGGGTATGTTTATGGAGGGGGGGGGGGGGGGGAGAGGCGGCCTCCTCTGAGACCAGCACTAACAAGGTGGACATCGGGGAAGGGGACAAATCATTGGGTATGTTTATGGAGGGGGAGGAGGCCTCCTCTGAGACCAGCACTAACAAGGTGGACATCGGGTGGTGGGGACACATTATTGGGTGTGTATATGGAGGGGGGGGGGGGGAAGGAAGCCTCCTCTGAGACCAGCACTAACAAGGTGGACATCAGGTGAAGAGGACACATCATTGGGTATGTTTATAGAGGGGGGGGGGGGGAAGCCTCCTCTGAGTCCAGCACTAACAAGGTGGACATCGGGGGAAGAGGACACATCATTGGGTAGGTTTATGGAAGGGGGAGGAGGCCTCCTCTGAGACCAGCACTAACAAGGTGGACAACGGGTGAAGGGGACACATTATTGGGTATGTTTATAGAGGGGGGAAGCCTCCTCTGAGACCAGCACTAACAAGGTGGACAACGGGTGAAGGGGACACATTATTGGGTAGGTTTCATTCTATTCTGGGTGGTACAATGACCGCGTTCCTTCACCCTGTCTCACCTTGTTTCTCTCAAAAAGCTCGGCTTGGATGGATTTCAGGTCGGTGTCCAGTGCGCTGGCCGTCTGCCTCCTCTTACGGGTCAGAATCTCCTCCAGATCCTGGATCTGAAGCCTCAGCTTCTTGTTCTCTCGTTCTAGGTTGAGTTTCTCCGTCTCCAGCCTCTCCCTACGGCCCCACTCCTCTGCATTCTCTGCCTGGAGGCCCTCCATCTGTCAGGAAAGGGTGATAAAGAACACAGACAGTCCAACCCAGGTGCCCCTGTACCCATCATCTGTCCATTCTCACCATGGTAGAGACTCTTACCTCAGCGCGGAGCTCAGCAAGCTTCTTGTCCATGCTGGAGCGAACACCCAACTCATCTTGGAGATCTTCTGAGATCCGACCCAGCTCGTCCTGGTGCCGCTCCTGGAGAAGGTTGAGCTGAGGAAAGAGATGATAAATATGTGACACCCTCAGCAGTCACCCCAAACTAACCAGAAGTTTAAAGGAAACCAGAGACGAGTAATCAAGACTTATACATACCTAGGGCTTCCTCCAGCCCCATCCGCACAGATCGCTCCCACACCGCTGTCCTCAGTCTTCTCCATCTTCTGTACCGGGTCCCGTAAGTTCAGCTAGTTGTGGAGGACAGCGGCGTGGGAGCGATTATTAATTTTAACGTTTTTATTTTATTTTATTTATTTTTGTATAAAAATGCTTCCTTTTTCTTTTAAAGTGGACCCAAACAAAACATTTTTTTAATTCAAAATATTTAGTTGCACCACTCTGACACATACAAAGATAAATAAACACTCCTTCAAGCCTATGAGCATTTCAGCGCATGCTTTTCACCCTTCTCTTTCCATAACTAGGGTTATACAGGTGGCAGCCATTACTTCTGAGCTTAGTAGGAGCTTTTAGATCATGGGTGTGTCTGTCATCAGCTACCCTCCCTCACAGGGGCGTCGTCTATGTGAAATCTCACACAAGCTGAGATCACCTCCCCTGTGACATCATCAGTAGCAGCCTGTGTTTTGTTCTTGTTTTTTATCTCCTCCACCAGTCTGTCGGATTCTGTCCCAGCAATATGAAAGGAAGGGAGGGGGTTCCTCCAATAAATGTAAAATATTTTATATTTGTCATCATCATCATGCAGCTGAAAAAAGGCTGCTATTTATTATTATAAGTTAGAAAATAGATTTTATTTCTTGTATTTTTAATTTGGGTCCACTTCAATTTATTCCTACATTCCTCCCCCTCCATCCCCCCCCCCCTCGAGATCCAATCACTGCGATCGACTCTCATAGGCATCAGCCTATGAGAGTGATCGCTTTCTGTGAGTCTCCAGGGGGCAGCCGAGTGACAGGGCTGTCCCCAGTACAAGGCTGCCTTTGATCGCAGCGCTGTACAATGTAAATAAACTGCCACTTGTTCCGTTAACAATCTGCCAGTACCGATCATGGCTGGCAGGCTGTTTACCGAACGTAACTCCGCCACTGAACCGGGAATGCGAAATCCCCGCTAATCTGCAGCTACAGGACTTAACGCCAATCAGCGTTAGGTGGTCCTGTGGCTGCCAAAAAAAAAAAAAAAAATCAGCATTAGGAGGTCGGGAGGGGGTTAAAGAGGCCCTGTAGTGACGTATAGTTGAATGCAGTGCATTATTCAGGATACTCACTTTTATGGTACATTTCCTGGTTTCAGCTTCCTATGTCTATATATTGCTGTATGTAAGCTGCCCTGCCAGTGATGCTTAGCCTTGGCTGTTTAGCTATGCTTCCAGTTATTATTTCTACTGGCTTTGGAATTCTCAGAAACAAACATTCCACAGAGATCACCTGACAGGAGTACAGATGTCACCACCAGTCATACATTTCAGAATGTAAATCAAGCAGAGGAAAGATTTTACAATGAGCAAACACTGACTAAATCATTTATACCTGTAAATGAATATTGTATGAAAATAAGCAAATGGGCCCTGATGAGAGTGTAAATGAGAGATTACTCACTCAGCTCTCGGCATTCCACTGACCAGATCTCCCTTCAGTCAGAGGCACCTCTAGCTACTTAATGCTGAGGGTACGTCTGGCTACCTCATGCTAAGGTGCACCTGTAGCTACCTATGACAGGCAAGGGAAGTACGGGAGAAGTGACAGCTGGGACAGCCAGCACACTTGCGATGAAGTTCACTGAGGGTTTGTAGGTTCATGGATGACTGATCGGGTTTCTCAAGGGGCCTCTCCCGACCTTAGTTAGCCTCCTCAGAAGCAGCCTGAGCTGCGGGCCGGTAGGGCTGTCCCCCTCTCCTCTCTGCATGCTTACAACGGGTAAGTTATTTCTTATTTGCATGGAGCACTTTACTGAACTATACGTTATGTAGTGCAATATACATCTATTTTTTCACTTGGAGACCCTGGGGATCTCCTTTCAGTAATCGCTGCACTAAGCACTGCACTTTACATCTCAGCATTGGCACCTGTTGAGGTTTATAGATTTTTGGGGATATTATATGCCGAGTTCAATATTTTTCAAATGCGTTTTTCTTTTTTGATCTTTTGGAGTTTATAAGAGGATTGTTTCATGATTTTTTTCATACAGAAGCACCATTAATCACCTATTAGCACCTTAATTACCTCCCGACATATTAATTATCATTATTAGGAGTATATTTTGACAATACAAGCCAGCATTGAGGGGTTCTGCTGACCTGCAGAATCTAGGGGGGATTTTATTGCGTTGTTTAATTGCTTCTATGGGATATGTTCCTGATAAATGGACATTTTTTTCACTGACAAACATCAGTCGGACTATTTATTTATTCCTTGATTCCTTGATTGTTACATCAACCCATTTTCACCTAAAAACCCCAGCAATTTTCACATTTCAGGGAGGTAAGGGATAATGGGCTTAATTTGGGGGGGGGGGGGGGGGGGGGGCTGGGGGTTTACACACATTCTGAATGAATGAGCCCTGCCATTGGCTCATTCAAACTTGCAAGCACTTTGATCGGCTTTGTGAACACATGTTCACATCAGCCAATCACGGATCAGCGGGTGCCCAACGTGTACGCACATGCGCGCGCACGCGATCACGCACACAGCGGGGAAATATACAGGAGTTGCTTATCTACGCCCCTGTGACTCAGGTGAATTTTAAAGGGGCGTAGATAAGCGTGGCAAAGGTTGCCAAGTGGTTAAATAGGTTATTTTTCTTAGTCTCTTTTTTCATGGAGGGCGGAGTCTACGGTGCCGAGACATCTGTGCCTTATAGGCTCCTATGATGTAAATCTGGGCCTGATGTTGTCATGTACTTGTTTGCTGCATAACCAGTATGTAGCAGTATCACTGTCCAGTTTGCCCAGCACTGGTCTTGAGGTCTCACCTGTTTCATCACCTCTTGTCGGGACTTGTTAAGCTCTTCACACTTCACCTTCCAGTGGCTGAGATCTGCCTCCATCTTCTCAATGGTCTTACTGAGGACCATCTTGTCTCTGAAGTGGAAGAAAAACGTTGTTAGAGAAAAACCAATGTCATTACACAGCACATCCACAGCAGCCAATCAGCTTTCATTGTGGACAACCGTTCTAAAGAGCACATTCTGGACAGCGGGCAACTGGTTCACAAGAGGCACAGAGGGGTCCATCTACAGTCAGGTCCATAAATATTGGGACATCAACACTACTCTAACATTTTTGGCTCTATATACAATCACAATGGATTTGATATGACACAAACACGATGTGCTTTAAAGTGGATCCGAGATGAACTTTTACTCATTGCATAATTATGTTCCTTTCCTATTGTTTATAGGGCATTCCTCAAGCCAAATACTTTTTTGTTTTTGTTTTAATACTCTAATTCCCTATAAACTGAACAAGCCTCGCCCACAGCTTTTCAGAGTGCCTTGGCATTTTTAGACAGTAGCAAGGGCTCATGGGAGCTCAGTCTGGGCAGGAGGTAGAGGTATTACTAGCCAGAGATTTCAGAGGCAGAGCGGAGGAGGGGGGGATTAGGTTTTTTTCACAGGCCGAGTGCTCAAGATGCAGATAAGCTTGCCTGTTTGTAATGTTTACAAACAACATGGCTGCTGTCACTGTATCACAGGAAGAAATAATTATATTCTGTTGAAGCTGTTTGCAGCTAGATTTGCTAAACTTTAGATAAGATATATAGACAAGTTACTTGTTATAGTTAGTTTTTCATCTCGGATCCGCTTTAACTGCAGACTGTCAGCTTTAATTTGAGGGTATTTACATCCAAATCAGGTGAAGGGTGTAGGAATTACAACAGTTTTCATAAGTGCCTCCCACTTGTTAAAGAACAAGCGACACCCATGCTAACCTAGAAATAAAAAACACATATATAAGTAGATAAATACTAGTTCTACTTACATAACACATGGATTGCACTGTCCACATTATGATTTCTGTGAATTGTATATAGGAAAAGCAGAGAATCCTATTCTAGACAGTTTCCATCTTGGTTACCTTTGAATAAAGCTGAACCTGACATCATTTCCTCCCTCACTCAAGCTAATTGTGTATTCGTTTCCCACCCTCCTCCAGAGTCTTCAGACACTCCCACTGAGGTCTATACTAGGAAGTGCACTGTCTTATGTCATTAGATGGAGGGGGAAATAAAGGGAAGAGGAGGAATATATTATAGATAAAAAGATCCCCCAGCATGCAACAGTTTGGCAATGGCAATTACAGGGCCAGCGTTCCTAAGGTATGTGATAACTCCAAACCATAACAGCAGACAAAGTTTTGCAAGCTTTGAATGCAGGATTAGCATCTTTATCACTTAATACACTCAGACCAGTTGCTGTTGAAATTAGATTTTTATGGTGACAATCCCGCTTTAAGGGAGTAAAAGTAAAGGACAGAATAATAATCATAAATTAAACTTTCACTTTTTAATACTTGGTTGCAAATCCTTTGCAGTCAATTACAGCCTGAAGTCCGGAACGCACTGACATCACCAGACGGTGGGTTTCATTGGAGTGCGGTGATGTTCGTTTCATTTTAAATCCGTTGTGTATAGAGACAAAAATGTTAGAATTGTGTCGATGTCCCAATACTTATAGACCTGACTGTATGTCACCCTAGAGCCACATTTCACAACATTATAACAGCATGTACCCCTTTATTATGCTGTTTTTATTTTGGGTAACAATCTCAAGTATCCCATAAAACATCTATATACGTAGGCACGCTCCATAATTGTGTGTGAATGCCTCCTAAGCAATTTTTTTCACGCTTTTAATTAGCTAAAATAATTATTCAGGTTTGTTTATGTATTTTAGTATTTTATGTTCCTTCTGCGGTATGTTGAATTGACTGCGACAAGCACAAGTACCCCTGAAGGCAATACAAGTACCCCCGGGGGAACACCGCATGTTGAGTACCTTGGATCAGAACAACCATCGCTGATCAGAAGAGCAAGTCTTCCGCAACACTTATCAGCATGTTTACATCTTTATCCAGGCAGTTTTATAACAGTTCACAGCTTGGGCCCGCAGCTTATGCAATTACCATCTGCATAATGAACTCCTGGCAATGTAGCGATGCAATGATGTTGATGCGGAGATATTCTCAGCTTATTATATACAGGGCAGTGTTATCCACAGAAGATTTTTCCAGCCGGGTGGCAAGAAAAAGTAGCCGGGTGACCTGAAAAAGTAGCCGGGTGGGGCGTGATGAGTGAATGCAGGGCCGGTACATCTGTACACAACTCTGCTTACAACATAGGAGGTGGTGAACCGATGACAGCCGGGTGCTCACCAAAACTAGCCGGGTGAAGCCCCGGCTAAAAGAGCCTGGGGAGAACACTGCAGGGAGATTTTGTATGCCTCAATTTAAAGTGAACCAGAAGTGAAAATAAACTAATGAGATAAAGAATTGGACTTGTTCTCCTACTCCTAAAATAACTTTTTTTTAAATCTATCCCATGGATTTAATTGTATAAACATTAAGTAGATTAAATGTTTTTTTTTTGTCTCTGCACAATGGCAGCCTTTTAAACCGGATCCGAGATGAAAAACTATCTATAACAAGTAACTTGTCTATATATCATATCTAAAGTTTACACAGCATATCTAGCTGCAAACAGCTTCAACAGTATATGATTATTTATTCCTGTGATACAATGACAGCAGCCATGTTCTGTTTGTCACGTTGTCACAGGCTGAGGGCTGGAGATGCTATCAGCTTGCCTGTGTGTAAATTCACTCCCCTCTCCTCTTCCCTCCTCCCCTCTGCCTCTGAAATCTCTGGCCAGTAACACCTCCTCCTCCTCCCCCCCAGATTGAGCTCCTGTAAGCCCTTGTTACTGTCTGAAAATGCCAAGGCTCTCTGAAAAGCTGTGGGCGAGGCTTGTTTAGTTTATAGGGAATTAGAGTATTAAGACAAAACAAATCTCGGATCCACTTTAAGTGCACCAGTGTTACACTGCATGTCACATGCATGCCTGAAAATTAACTCTTTCAGGCAGCAAAATAAAAACAGAAAAACTGGTTATTAATATGTTTTCGCACTGTACATACACATGTATGTGCTAAATAAACCTTGTCCTATGACACTGTCATTGAGGTAAGCCAACTCACTTTTTTTTATTTTTATCTGCTCTTAACTTAGTTTTATCCTAATACTTGGGCGCCTCTTTACCTCTGCTGTGTGTACACACACGTTTATCTCACCGTGTCACATGTCGCCTGGAATACACTTTAAAGGACACCAGAGCCGAATAAACCTAGAGAAATGGGGGGAGCAGACATATACTGTCACCTGTCCTGATGCCCACCGCTCCCCCCTGTTTTCCTCTCTGCCCCTCAGTCTACCTAAATGCCCTTCTGGTAGCCTCTTCCTGGTCGCTGGAGTCGGGCACTACTGCGCAGGCGCTGGCTGGGTGCACGATGCGGAAAAATGCAGCAAGGTGTCCTATATACCCACCACATGCGAAACAGACGGCAGCCTATTGATCTCAATATGCCGGGTTTGCCTGTCCGAATCGCATGTGGGGAAATGTCATAAAACTCTGCATCTGTGAAAATGAACCCTCAAATGTGGTCACACACCAGAACAATAGAAAGATCAGATTTTACGGCAACAATAAAATCGATCAGTTGTACGGGAAAAATCAAACGTTTTTTCTTTATCTGCATGAAGAAATCTGATTGGACGTCTCATTTTTTTTTTCTTCAATAAAAAACTCGATTGGGAGTGGCAGAAATTTCTGTATAATTTTTCAAAAGATTGAAGGGTGTAGCAAGATTGTTCATTTCCTGATGTAGCCATTGTTTTTTCTAGATAAAATGTGGAGGATTGAACATTGGCCAGACTTCTTCTGCTCATGCGCAGACTCGAGGGGGGATGGTGTCCGGGGCTTCTGGCGATTAGTGAGACGTGGGAATCTCGCTGCATACAAATAACATATGGCCAATTATGCCCAAGATTTAAGCAAATAATGTGTTATCTTACCGTAAATATGAGAAATTACCCTATTTCCTCTCTTTAAAATCTCTGGGGTAGTTGGGGATCTACAATACATATATTATAGATTTGTTTGTACTGCAAAATGTACGATTATTTCTCTATTCTAAACTTTCACTTGTCTATGTGAATTAACCACTTCAGTACCAGCAGTCTCTGGCCCCTTAAAGAGAACCCGAGGTGGGCAGATGGGATACAGAGGAATGTTCTCTGCCTCATGACATTCCTCTGTGTCCCCCAACCGCCGCTCTCTGCCCCCCCACCGTCGCGCTATGGCCCCCCGAGATTAGCGACAATATTTGTCGCTATCTCAGAGGTAAACACAGGGATAGGAATTCCCTGTTTAAAACGCCCACCAGGGGCGTTCTTACAGGATTTCCTGAGCTGCCATTGGGCAGCTTTCTCCCCCTGGCCGCGCCTCCTGCCGCTCCCCCGCAAGCTGTGAGACAACACAGTCTCTCCTTGCAGCGTGGTGACCCAGAGGTCACAGAAGTGAAAGTGGGCCATTGCGGCCCACGGGAGCGGCAGTTTCCTGCAGGGTTTCCTGAGCTGCCATTGGGCAGCACTCTCCCCCTGGCCACGCCTCCTGCCGCTCCCCCGCACGCTGTGAGACAACACAGTCTCTCCTTGCAGCGTGGTGACCCAGAGGTCACAGAAGTGAAAGTGGGCCATTGCGGCCCACGGGAGCGGCAGTTTCCTGCAGGGTTTCCTGAGCTGCCATTGGGCAGCACTCTCCCCCTGGCCACGCCTCCTGCCGCTCCCCCGCACGCTGTGAGACAACACAGTCTCTCCTTGCAGCGTGGTGACCCAGAGGTCACAGAAGTGAAAGTGGGCCATTGCGGCCCACGGGAGCGGCAGTTTCCTGCAGGGTTTCCTGAGCTGCCATTGGGCAGCACTCTCCCCCTGGCCACGCCTCCTGCCGCTCCCCCGCACGCTGTGAGACAACACAGTCTCTCCTTGCAGCGTGGTGACCCAGAGGTCACAGGAGTGAAAGTGGGCCATTGCGGCCCACGGGAGCGGCAGTTTCCTGCAGGGTTTCCTGAGCTGCCATTGGGCAGCACTCTCCCCCTGGCCACGCCTCCTGCCGCTTCCCTGCACGCTGTGAGACAACACAGTCTCTCCTTGCAGTGGTCACGGAAGTGAAAGTGGGCCATTGCGGCCCACGGGAGCGGCAGTTTTTGCGGCTACCCTGATCTGCTCAGCCCCCGGATAAGGAGGCATACTTGTTTATTTTAAGCAGCTCCAGCTTACTGCACATGCATGGGCGGGGCTCGCGTGGCCACATTGCTGAAAGAGGAGCTATGATTAGCGTCAATCTTTTGCCGCTAATCTTCCGGGGGGCCACACTCAGCGACGGGGGACGTCAGTATACAGAGGCAGCCGCAATAGGATCCTAAGGCTTACCTCTCTTTAGGTAAGTATCTCATTTTGTACCCGAGATTTGGCTCAGGTATACTTTAAGGGCTTTTTCACTCTTACTAAATGTACAATATTCATCCTCTTTAAGACATTAATCTGGTCTCTATTGTTCTTACTACTTTGAGAGTCACATGATCACACTGGATTGACCCACCCACCAGCTTAAAGCGCACCTGAACTCAGACCTCCTCTCTGCGCTAAGAGATACACAACAGCATAATAACATTTTAATAAAAAGCATGTCTTTGTTACAGCTGATACAAACCCTAAAATAAATCTCCATGGTGTATACTTTCATGAAAGCAGACATATTATTAACATCCTGTGCTTTCAAATTAGCTTATCTGCCTTGGCAGTCAGCTGAAACCGGGGAGAGATGAAATTACAACTTGTGATTAGTGACAGATAAGGGGGGATTAGACAAGCTAAACTCTCTAAATACACACCGGGTGCATTTCTCTCTGTTTTCCTTCTGTCCTGTGCAAGAGTTCAGGTCCACTCTAATCTACAGCAGGCAGGAAACAAGCTGTATTGCGCTGGCAAGCAGATCTGACTCACAAAAAGCAATGTGTTGTATTGCGTGTGGCCGGCTTCCCCTTCCCCTCAAAGCACAGCACTGATCTCTGTCCACAAAGGAGACGCAAACACCTTTTCCCTGTGTGCACTGGGACATATCGTATACAGACACACTACAGGACATACAAGACACAGCAACATCAACAGGTACTAGCAGACACTAACCAGAGATGGCGCTGCAGCAGAGGGAGATCCACGGTTAGCAGAGATAAGGGAAGAAAAGGCAATGTTAGTGACGGTAGAGTAACAGAGGGAATAGAGACAGATCGGAGAATTACACATTGCAATATATACAGCACAGAGTATATTAATATGTGGCATGGTGCAGTGCGCGTCATCAGCCCTCAGTGTAGCTGGAACGTAACAGAGCTGCAGGACAATATCCACACCTCAGCACAGAGAAGAGGCAGAGGAGAACCCACAAACTGACAAACTGGCTCTGTTGCTAAATTCTGTTGGGGTCCCCAGCCCTGGGCACACTATAGCAATGTACATTCCTTACAGCTTATGAACACTGCATTAGTGGGGGGAGTAACTACATTGCCGAGTCTACAGGAAAGCTGTGCTGGACAGTACAAATAGCTGTGCTGTTCCTGCAGGGTCACATGTACAATGATGTCACTTCCTGTAGAGGAAGATTAGATTATTCAGGAAAGATCCAGCACATCTGCCCTGCACGCTCTGATTCTGTGAGTTTACACTGATATCCCCAAACCACCATGGTTCAAAATATTTATTTATTGTGCCAACATATTACTCAGCGTTGACGCATACATCCCGAACCTGCCCATCTCAGCTCTGCCACTTCAAGGTAATCTTTTTACAAATAAAGACTGACACAGACACCCCAATTATTCTAGAAGCTTGCATGCAGATTCAGCACAAACTGTGTGAAACGTAAGGCCTATACACATGCTAGATGTCACCCAACAAGACCCCAATCCCTTGGATGACATCGCTGCACAAACCCCTAGTTAGCCTGCAGGCTAACAATGTGTTCTTTTGCAATAGGAAGGGGAGGGGGTGACAGAGTATCCCCCGCCAGCTGGCTGTTGCCCAGCTGAAAAATGGGCGTTGCCATGACATTGTATGGGCGGAGCGTAACCGTAACCCCCAAACCAGCAAATATAGCCAACTATGACCATTAAATAATAAATGCAACAACAGTTACCCCAGACACCACAAAATAAACGCAATGTGGGCAACATTTCCTCAAAAAAAAAAAAAATAAACCGTAATGTGGGCAACATTTTAGCAGAAAACCAATGCAATTTGGGACACATTTCAGCAAAAAACAAACGCAATGTGGGCAACATTTCAGCGTAAAACAAACGTAATTTGGCCCACTTTTCACCTGCAAAAAAGGAATTTACTCACCTGACAGAAGTCTCCTCTCCCGCCGGCCTCTGGCGCGCAGCTCCCCGGACGATCCTCCTGCACATCTCCCGCGCTGAGAGGAATAGCAGGGCTACGGGAAGATGGCGCCCAAAGCCCTGTACTGGAGACACAAATAGTCTCCAGTGCAGGGCTTCAGACGCCATCTTGCCGTAGCCCTGCTCTGCCTGCCGGAAGACTATGCAGGCTGCTGGAGCGCGGCTGCGGGCTGTGAACTGGCGCGGCATCTATTAGACGCCGCGGCCAGTTCATGCAATAGTACGGTGACCAGAGTCCCGAGGCCGGGACGTCCCGCGGCTAAAAGCGTGACGTTTCCTGGGTCCTCAAGCAGCCTGGGACAGCGGACCCCGAATCCGGGACCTGACCCGGGTAATGTGGGACGTATGGTCACCGTACTTAAATGCAGCATATCAGGTCTCAGGATTCCTTTAAAGTGGACCTGAACTCAGAACTTCCTCTCGGCTCTAAGAGATCATAATAACCAAGAAAAACATTTCTGTGTTACAGCTGATACAAATCCTGCAATAAATCTGCAGTGTCTACTTCCTGCTTTCATGGAAGCAGACATTAAAATCTTGTGTTTACAAATTAGCTGCTCTGCAGAGATTCCCGAGCTGACAACTGAGAAATCAAATTAAACTTGTGATTAGTCACAGATGAGGGGGAGTCTACATACATACATACATACAGGGTGCATTACTCTACGTTTTCCTTGTGTCTTGTGCAAGAGTTCAGGTCCACAGTTTCCTTGTATCATGAATGATAAGGCCATCCAGCAGAGAGCTGCCTCACAAGTACCAGACTGAACACGCAGGAAGTGGGCAGTAATTAGTCACGAAGCTCCGCCCCCTGGCAGGGTGTAGCTGCAATTCATTCAGTTGGTGAAATATGAGGCTGTTATTAGAAGCCGCATGCATGGAGGCGGGGCTTGCTGGAAGAGTTTCTCATCTGCAGCAGCATTCATGACGCAGTGTGTAACCAGTCCAATCAGCTGCTAGATCTCTAATCCCAGCTACACACCATACAATTTTCTGACAGATTTACTGTCAGATCGATTATGTCCGATGCGATTTCCCATCGATTTTCCATAGAAGGGAACTGAAAAATCGATCGGAAATCAGAACATGTTGGAAATAATCGATCTGATGGTAGATCTGTCAGAAAATTGTATCGTGTGTACCAGGCATTAGGCTCAGATTGGCTGGACAGAATCATGTAGTTCCGTTTCCGGTGCAGACCTGAGCTCGGCATACACACACACACAATTCCTGATCCCCGCAGGGACTGAGACTCGATCTCTCAGGTGACAATCCGGTGCCCAATGCTGTGCAGATACGTCACTAGGCTATAGGCTAGCATCGTGTAGTGTTACTATTCGCTCTAGTCTTTATGAATTGACATGTAGTGACGTGTTGTGATAATCACACCACAAGGCGGTAATTTTCCCGCTCTGCTCGGGAATGTCAGCTTTTCATGCGGTAACAACTTTTATGAATGGACACTTTGCTAAATGGTCGGTAAAGTCAGCCGTTTTCAGCATTACCGCATGTGGGAATGCTTTATGAATAGAGGCCAATATGAGATCTGCTACACCTGAGGAACACTAGTTGGGGGTTTCCTGGTAGAGAGTTGCTGGAAATGTTTCAGTGTGTGAAGACGGCTGTTAGAAGGTAGATGGCAGTGGGTGCAGGGCAAGGATACGGGCAGCCTAACAGCCGTTTCGCACAGGTGGAAAAAGCACCGCCGTGTGAAACGGCAGTTAGGCTGCCCGCTCTATTGCCCTGCACCCACCGCCATCTACCTCAGTTCTGGTAGGATACAACCAATACTTATGTGATGTCACTTTTTGCGCGAACTGTCTGATTGTGACCTATGCACCTACCATTGTATGCAGCAACTTGTTTGGAAATTATTGCATAACACTTGGATACGGAATAAATTTGATGTAACTGCAGTGCCTGATCACTTGTTACTTCTACGTCAATGAAAATATAACGAGACATTCAGAGAATCGCTGCCCCCGATGTCCCGCCGGTGTCCCAATACTCACTCTCTCTCCTTCAGCACAACCTTCTGACTCTCATCGAGCCGCAGCTTCAGTGCTGTGATTTTAGAAGCCTCCTCTTCACTGGGGCCGACATCATCCCAGGCTCTGGATCGCGGGCTGCGTGGCGGACCGCCGCTGGGCTGCTCCCAACCGTCCAAGCGCACCATGCTCTCCGCCTCCAGCTGCTGGAACATGAAGAGAGAAGACCGTGAGCGTGAGAAAGTCAGGGGAGAGGCCAGCAAAGCATTAGTATGCAGACTATAAGGGAGTCGCTGAGCTCTGGCTCATAAGAAACCATCCACTGCTCTCTACATACACAGATCCCATCATGCTTTGCAGTATAGCAACAGCAAGTCTGACAGCACTGTGGTACATTCAGCAACCACACATTGCTGGTGTCAGAAGTCTGCAGGTTTGGACCAGGTAACAGCTGAGTGATCCGTGGATGGTAACCAGGGCTGCATGGAGGCAAATTCAGCATGTCTAGAATATCCTAACAGGCTGCAGACTGAACTGGGGAGGTAATTTAATTACTTTTTTTCCTATGGTGCCGTCACTTACAGTAGTCCGTAAAACATGACAGAACTGATTGGTTTTGGACTACTCTATCTCCTCATGGGAGGTTCTGAGTATTACTTTTATTCTTTACAAAAGCACTCCCTGGAATGGATATACGAAAAGAGATCAGTCAGCCTCCATGCTTGTTTGCAGGGCTGTGGAGTCAGAGTACTTTTGGGTACCTGGAGTCGGAGCTTTCATAAATTGAGGAGTCCGATGATTTTTGTACCGACTCCACAGACCTGCTCACTATTTTGGCAGTTGGACAGAACAACTGCAGTTCAGCAAGTCCTTTTGTAAATAAAGTAAGAATCCCCCATGAGGAGATGGACTAGTCCAAAACCAACAGATCCAGGGCTGTGGAGTTAATACAAAAATCATCCGACGCTGACTCCAACTCCCCAAAATTGCTCCATCTCCGACTCCTCGACTCTGACTCCTTAGTCTAATTCTTACCAGGGCTGTGGATTTGGTACAAAAATCGACCGAATCCGACTCCCGACGTTTATGAAACCACCGACTCCAGGTACCCAAAATTGCTCCGACTCCACAGCCCTGGACAGATCTGTCAGATTTTCACTGCTTACTGTAAGTGACAGCAGCATAGGGACAAAAAAGTAATTTATACTGTGTATTTAGTCCAGGAGAAAGCTACATTTTATATATATTACACATTTCAAAATTGTTTCACGACAGACGTTATAGAGGTCATTGTGTTTGCAAATGTTTTCCACATGTATACAGTTCCAGATGGCAGGTACACACGGTGCCATTCCCCATCAGATCGCTGTGTCGCACCAATTATTTTTGACTTGTCCGATAACGGGATCGATTTTGTGAAACAAACAAACACAGAATATTTATATCGCGCTTTTCTCCTGGCGGACTCAAAGCTCCAGAGCTGCAGCCACTAGGGCGCGCTCTATAGGCTGTATCAGTGTTAGGGAGTCTTGCCCAAGGTCTCCTACTGAATAGGTGCTGGCTTACTGAACAGGCAGAGCCGAGATTCGAACCCTGGTCTCCTGTGTCAGAGGCAGAGCCCTTAACCATTACACTATCCAGCCAAGTAATGATCTGAACATCAATCCCGTTATCGTTCGGGAGCAGTGTGGACATGTGCAGATGATGCAGATTACAAGTTGAACTGACAGGAAATCGTGTGTACCCAGCATTGTGGTACATATGCATGGACATTTATTGCTGTTTGTGATCCTGCTGCAAGGCTGGAAAGTGAGGTGGATAAGAAAACTGTAAAACTGCCACAAGGAACAGAAGGCAAGGATTAAAGAGAAATTGTAACCAAGAATTGAACTTCATCCCACTCAGTAGCTGATACCCCCTTTCCCAGGAGAGATCTATTCCTTTTCACAAACGGATCATCAGGGGGCGCTGTATGGCTGATAGTGTGGTGAAACCCCGCCCACAGTGTGATGTCAAGACCATGGTTTTGACATCAAACTGTGGGGGCCTTTTGCATTGTGGGAAATAACAGCTGTTTCCAACTGCCAAAGAAGCAAGCAGCATCTCCTTCCAGTGACATCACCTGCCAGCAGTAAAAATGTCACCATGTGATAAATGTCAGAATGTAAGTCAGGGAGAGGAAAGATTTTAAAATGGCCAAACACTGACTAAATCATTTATACATAATTATTGTAAAAATGAAGCACTTTTTTATTACATTATTTTCACTGGAGTTCCTCTTTAATATGAGAGCTGGGATATTCTCTCTGTCAATGCTGTGACCTCCTGGGACAAAAAGGAGAAATCTCTCGAGTGGGAACAGACAGGAAGCAGAACCTGACTGTCAATGCTGTGACCTCCTGGGACAGGAAGGAGAAATCTCTCGAGCGGGAACAGACAGGAAGCAGAACCTGACTGTCAATGCTGTGACCTCCTGGGACAGGAAGGAGAAATCTCTTGAGTGAGAACAGACAGGAAAGAGAACCTGACAGATGATCCATACTCTCCTACTATCTGCGTAGCTAAGAAAAAAATCTTTGGCACCAATTTCAATTCAATAACCATATTATACTTGGCGCTCATTCCACCTCTTACCTTAGCTTTGCACGGTTTCTCATCATCCACATCCCGCACCGGCTCGTCCGCCTCCTGCGGGCTGGGCGTGTCATTTTTTCCTCGCAGCCGCTCCAGTTCCCTGCGGAGCTGCTCCGTCTCTGCGGTAGCCTCTTGCCGCTCTCGCTTCATGGCGCTCAGCTCCTTGCTGAGAGCCTCCAGTCGCCCCCGCAGCTGGACGCCCTCCTCTCTGGACTTGTTACGTTCCGCTCTCACTTTACTCCACTTCTCCCGCCAGTTGGCGGTGCAGTCCGACCACCAGCGCATGGTCTTCTCCATCTGCGCGGCTCGCGCCCGTGCCTCTTCCAGCTCTCGCAGCCGCAGCTCCTCCCGGCTCTCCCAGTCTCCGGGGGGAAATGGTGACTGTGGGATTGGGGAGGGCGGTAGGCTCTTTGGAGAAGGCGTAAGGGAGTCGGGGTGACGCATCCGCTCGGGCTGGGAGTTGCCCAAAGCACAGAGGAGCTCAGTGCTCTGTAACAGCAGAGGGGAGTCAGCAAGGCGGGGGCTGGGACCACTGCTCTGACTCATGATGGCCACTGTTGGGGGGAGGCAATCTTATCAATGAGAGTTATCTGTCACAGGGGGCGGAGCCTGTCGGTGGGTGGGGAGAAAGGGAACGGCTGATGCACTAAGCCTGATCTGTGACGCCGTGTCAGTTAAGTGGAAGGGCATCACCTGCAGATGGGGGGATATGAAGAAGTGGTAGGCGAGAGAAGGCCACCTGCTGTAGCTGTAGGTAGCAGCGGAGTACCAGCCAGGAAGACTATTAATTCCAGCCAGGAAAGCAGGTGCTATAATAGAGAATAAACTTGTCAGCTGGATACAAGCGCCTGAGGGGAACAGGACCCCCAAAACCGGAGGCACTGCACCCCTCAGACCACAACAAAGTCCCAATCACCGATCCTCAACCATGTCAGCTGGCGCCCCCCAGTGTCCAATGTCAGCTCTGCAACTCTGCCTCTGCGGACTTCCTCTGGGACGTCATGTGACACTTCATCAAAACGCCTGCAAGTCACCAACGGCTTCACCTGTAACACAGAGACACAAGAAACGGGCAGTTAAAGGACACCCGAGGTGAAAATAAACGAATGAAACAAACAATTGTATCTATCCTTCTTCTCCTAAAAATGACTTTCTAAGATATCCCACAGTTTTATTTTATATTTACATCTACTTTTTAAGTTTTTACCGGTTTATTGTTTTTGCTCAATGACACCTTCATTGAAGTATGCCAGAGCTAAAATCTATGAACTATTGACCTTTTTATCTCTTACCTGCTCTAATTAGCCATTTTCTGCTAGGGAAGTGTTGTATAGTTGTAATTTCTTATAAGTGAGAGTTATGCTATAGTCCGACCCAGTCCTGACTCCAGACAGGAACTGCCACTTACACACCTGATTAACTCTTTCAGACAGAAAAAAAAAAGGAACACAGCCTAGTTATTAGTGTGCTAGGCACCGTACATACACACATCTATCTCATGTCACATGTCACCTCGAGTATCCTTTAAAACCTCCGTTTTCTTACCATTTCCATAAATTGTAATTATGAATTTTTTCCCCTATAGGTTATCATGCTGTGGCTAATCTTTTAGCGCATAGAGGACATTCTGAGCTTAGTTCAGCTTTAACCCGGCGGTACCAGAGTGCCCCTGCCACACGCCTCACGCAGTGATACCATCATATGTATACAAGTGCACCAGAACACGGGTGAGTGGAGGCTGCAGCAGCAGGAGGGAGACTACAGTATGGCACGGTCACACGGGTGAGTGGAGGCTGCAGCAGCAGGAGGGAGACTACAGTATGGCACGGTCACACGGGTGAGTGGAGGCTGCAGCAGCAGGAGGGAGACTACAGTATGGCACGGTCACACGGGTGAGTGGAGGCTGCAGCAGCAGGAGGGAGACTACAGTATGGCACGGTCACACGGGTGAGTGGAGGCTGCAGCAGCAGGAGGGAGACTACAGTACGGCACGGTCACACGGGTGAGTGGAGGCTGCAGCAGCAGGAGGGAGACTACAGTACGGCACGGTCACACGAACAACTCAGACGCTGCAACTAGATTTCAATACATTTGAATGGAGTATCAGTGACACCAACTAGTGACTAGCAATTGTAACTATTTGCGCAATTAGTTGCTAAAACTTCACATATGTCATTTTGATTGGTCAATCACTGACCACCTCAGGTAGCATGAGGGCCAACAGATTTTACTATGAATAGATTGTGCAGGTAAGCTCCTATACTACATGGAGGAGGTAAAATTGGCCAATCAAAATTGGACGTGTGTACCAGGGTTTGGGCCCAATACTCATAATTATCGCCTGAATATCATTTCTGTTCGTGTCACATGACAGATCCGTTACAAACCCTCCTGAGCTCTACTGGCCAGCCTGCTCTGCCCCATGGAGAGGGGAGAGGGATGAGGCCAAGAGGCAGCAAGCAGTGGTCACATGACTTTCCAGCAGTCTGCAGACTTAGAGGGACACCTGAACACACGCTGCATATTCACCCAAAACGATCATCTCTCATGACAAATATCTAATGTGTGTATGGGCCTTCACTGTCCAATAAATGCCTCAGAGGTATAGCGACTGGGCTTCTGTAATGTAGAGCTAAAAACAAAATAAATATGCCAAAATATGCAGGATCATCATCACGGCAACCTAGGCAGGTGTCTGGCGGCTAGTCGGTGTCAGGGGGCCCATCTGCCAATTTCTACGGCCTCAACAGTCCACCCCGCAGGCTCCAGGTTCCTCCTAACCTGAAGGTAAGTCCAGACCTCTCCTCTGCAGTGCGCCAGTGCCTCCTAGCCTGGAGAAGGCTCCTCTGTACCCGGTGCAGTCACATGACACAAGGCCTAGGACGGCAGGTGCGCATTCTGTCACCGGGCGGAGGATCTGCTCACACACGCCAAGCTCCTATTGGAGAGAACGCCAGGTAACTCGTCACCTCAGGGCAGACGTGAGATCACACCAGGAAATGTGACGTGTGTCATCAGCCGGGTCTGGGAACCGTCCTCCTGAGAGACTCAGGCCTCTGGGGAGGGTACAGCCCTCGGTGTAAGAACCACCTCACCGCCGGGTCATCGTAGCCAGACGGCGCGCTGGGAGTAGGCGCCGCGTTGTCCCCACACAGAATGGTCTGACACGGAGGAGAATTCTTCATTTGATTCTTCTACAATAGGATTAATTAGAGACAGCTGAGGAGAATCTCCCAGAATGCCTTGCAGCACGGCTGGCGGGAGAGGGCTGGATTCCCATCATTCCTTGCTTTCATGTGGCTTGGCAGAGCATGACAGGATGGAGTACTTCCTGCGGAGCAGCCATGGGGAAGGCCGGGGTCCCTGCACTGCCGCTCAGATGTGAGAGAAGAGACACGGCTCTGTGAGGAGAGAAGGGCTGAGGGTCCCCACAGAGTCACCAGACGCACAGAATGCTGTAATATTCATTACATACAACAGAGTATCATATGAACAATGCATAAAAGGCCTAAAGCAGACCTGAACTCAGAACTTCCTCTCTGCTCTAAGATAGCATAATAACCTTTACAGAAAAACATTTCGTTGTTACAGCTGATACAAATCCTGCAATAAATCTGCAGTGTGTCTACTTCCTGCTGTCATGGAAGCAGACATTATTAATAACCTGTTTTTACAAATTATCAGCTCTGCCATAGCAGAGGAGGTTCCTGAGCTGATACAGCTGAGGGATCAAATTACAACTTGTGGTTAGCCACAGATGAGGGGGGATTAGACCAGGGCTGTGGAGTCGGAGTCGGAGTCGTGGAGTCGGGCAATTTTGGGTGCCTGGAGTCGGAGTCGGGAAAAAAATGCACCGACTCCGACTCCTAATGAATTTGTAACTGTATTTAAAATAGAAAATATGATAAAATGTTCTATTTCTCAGATAATAGTCATAAAAATAATGTATATATACAGTATATATACAGTAATAGGTGTGCTTAGTCCACAAAAATGAAATAAACCAATCAAAATAAGTTACTTGTGCTGCTTCAATAAAGCAGTCCCCGTATTTTTAAGGTCAGATATACATATCTGATTGTGACTGTATATATGATGTGTACACAGGAATCTCTTATATATACTAAATAACATCTATGCTGTAAGAATATAGCCTGATGTGTAGCTGTGTCACTAATAGAGATGGTCAATGAGATGGAAATAATTCTGCATTGATTCTGATTTATGCAAATGTATGCACTCCCTTTGCTGATGAAATCAAATAATTTGATATGTTATTAAAATTTGGTTTGGTGACTACAAATTAAAGGGTAACTGAGACGGATGAAAAGTAAAGTTTTATACATACCTGGGGCTTCCTCCAGCCCCCTTCAGGCTAATCAGTCCCTCGCTGTCCTCCACCACCCGGATCTTCTGCTATGAGTCCTGGTAATTCAGCCGGTCAGCGCTGTCCGGCCGCATGCCGCTCCCACAGCCAGGAACATTCTGCACCTGCGCAATAGTGCTGCACAGGTGTAGTATGCTCCTGGCGGCGGAGTGTGTGCATGCGCACTACGCCTGACTGGCTCAAGTACCTGGACTCATAGCAGAAGATCCAGGTGGTGGAGGAGGACAGCGAGGGACTGATTAGCCTGAAGGGGGCTGGAGGAAGCCCCAGGTATGTATAAAACTTTAATTTCATCTGTCTCAGGTTTACTTTGTTACACAGTAGTACTATACTCTACATATGCACTCCCCACAGAGCTGCAGGGAATCCACTGAGAATGCTGTGCACATTGAACACAGAGGTGTTGTCTGTTTACAATCTCCTCATTCCCCTGCAGAGTACCTGCACATCATTCTTACATGCACCCACACTTACATTGCCTAGGGCCTGATAGATGTTGTTTGTTCCCAGGGGCGTAGCAATAGGGGGTGCAGCGGTAGCGACCGCATCGGGGCCCTTGGGCCAGAGGGGCCCCGAAGGGCCCTCCCTCAACTACAGTATTAGCTCTCTATTGGTCCTGTGCTCATAATAATCACTTCTATAGATACTTTGAATAGTGGTAATGTCACAGGAGCCCTAGTGGTCAGACCACAGATTGCCTTCCAATCGGTTTCTGCACACAGACCATGCAAGCTTTGGTCGCGATCTTTGCGCAGAAACAGACAGGAATTTGGGCAGCAGCCCGACCAGAAGGGAGCCTGTGAGATATGGGTGATTACAACGTCACCCACTGGTTCATGGGATTTGCCACCACCACTGGTATGGGCCAGTGGACCCGATTTACTGACTGACTAATCCTGCGAATAAAACGGTTAAACACACGATATTCTGTCTAGCCAACAACAAACAGTAGCGTATCTTCAGAGACACGGGATCACTTCTGTGTGTGTGCTGATAAGTAGGGTAGCGGAAAGTGAATGACTTGGAGAAAGTCGTTTATTCACGCAATATAAATAATTAATATATACAGACAATTATTAAAATCAACAATCGTTAAGACAGTAATAACCAGTAAGAAAATAAAAGAAGGGAGAAAAATACTTAGTAGGTGGAAAGAGGTCCTTTAGTGGGAAAACTTGTAAAGTCCTTGGTTTCAATCAAAGTCCAGAGTTCAGACCAGGCAGATGCCAGCATATCCTCAAGCTGGCATAAATGAGTTCAAGATGTTTCAGAATGGAGGACACTGAGTTTTAGTCCTCAGCCATTCTTATGCCCCTGCTTCAGTAGGAGGGAGTGAGGGCGGGGAGCTATACACCTCCTTCAAAGATGAGATGAGCCCTCCTCTTGTACTGGGGCTAGAAATCATATCTACCCATATATGGGCTCTATCTCACAGAACCGTACAGGTCAGGGCAGATTTACTAATATTTCCAGATCTGCCTCGATGTACCCAGCAGTCTGGTACCAAACATGAGGGGTGGGACCCCTGTGGTACCATTAGGGCACTGTTGGACTGCCTAACGGGCAGTCTTTACCTCAGAATGTTCTGAAACTTCTTCAGAACCAGCACCGGGGCTCATGCTACCCTTCCCCCACGTTTGGCACTGCTGCCACCTTAGGAACCCCAGAAATATGACAGATCTGGGAAGTTATAGATATGGCTATGAGACAGAGGTTATTCCCAGGCAAAGGCTTCTTTGAAGTTTGGGGCAGCCAGCTAGGTGTCATCTCCCCTGCAGTGAGGGAGCCAGTGGGTCTGGCTTTCCCCCCAGCTAGATTGCTTCTGCCAGGATGCTTGTCACCTTGTACCTGATGGATGGCCATCAGCACAGCTTGAAGCCAGGGCCCTCCAGGGCAGATTAGGCTCATTAGCATATCAAAAGAGCCATCCTGCAGTTAAGGTGATGCTATTCCTCTGCTAAGAAGGGACTGCAGACCTCCTACACAATAAATCCAGATTGTACCGATTTGAAGCGCAATCGACGCAGGAATCGAGTGCGATCGTTCTTTTCTTCACGGGCGGTTCCAGGACGCGCCTGCGTCCCCGCAATCGTCCGTGACAGCCCCCCCCCTTGTCCGTGGCTTAGCCACTCATCCGCAAGATGTGTGGCGGCGCCGCTAGCCTGGCTGACGGGTCTCGAGTTGCCGGTACGGCGGGAAAACCTATTGGAGCCTGTGGCTCGGTTCCCCTGGACCGGTCGCGGTCGGCTACCCTCAGGGTTGACCCAACATGGACCGTTCTGGACAGGGCGTTTGCGCCACTGCAGTCGGACGTGGTGTCTGCCGGGACTGCGGACAACGGGCAGTGGGTTGGTTAGGTCAACAGCCAGCCCACGCAGGGTTCCCCTGCTGAGTGGCTGTGGACCTAAGGGAACCCCGCGGGAATCCCTGGACCTTCCCAGCTCCTGACAGACGGCACATGCCCTGCAGTAGTTGGCTACATCCCTGTTCATCCGGGGCCAATAAAACTGTTTCCGAATACCGGCGAGTGTCTTGCGGACACCCGAGTGCCCGGTCAGAGGATTACCATGTGCGGATTTCAGCACATGTCCCCTGAACGCACTCGGGACCACAAGCCATTTGGTATTCGCGTGGGATCTACCTGTAGGGGGCTGTGCAGACTCACTGTACAGTCTCCCACCTTCCCAGTACACCTTGAAAGCGGCCCCGTCTGCGAGGGGCTCAGCGGCTCGCTGCCTGAGCACCTCCAGGCTTGGGTCACTTTGTAGTGCGGCTGAGAATATGGCGCTGTCAGTTTCAGCCAACTGGCTCATGTCACACGAGGCCAGCGGCTGAAAGGTCTCATCCCTGCGGTCAGAGGAGGGGGAGGAGGCCGGAACCCCCTCCACCTGTTCTGAGCTCGGGTTCCGAGCAGTGCAGCTGTGCGGTATGGCTAGCACAGGTACACTGTCAGAATGGCACATATTGGCATTACCTACATCATTGTCACAAGCATTTATAACAGTAACAGGAACATTTTCATCACGGACAGTTTGTACAGTAAACTCAGGTACAGTTACAGCATCCTCACAACAGACAGTCTGTACATCAAACTCAGGTGCCTTTGAAGCAGGCACTATTGAACCTGGTACCCTTGAACTGGGCACATTCAACCCGCCTCCCCCTGGTGCTCCCCCAAGTGTATAAAGTACCTGGTGGTGGGTGGAGAGTCCGTCTCCTTCCGTGAGCGACAAGGCGGTCGTGGCAGGTTCATAGTAGGACACAAGCTTGCCCAAATCAGTCCCTAGCAACACAGGGACTGGGAGATCCTTCATAACCCCAACAACCCTTTCTTGGACCCCTCCCACTCCCCAATCCAGCTTCACCCTGGCGTGGGCTATGTGAAAAAGGGTGCCTTCTACTCCAGTAAGGGCAAGGGATCGGCTGGAGTTGATGCTCTCCTTTGGCACAAGGTGTGAGTGAACTAACGTGATGTCAGCTCCGGTGTCTCGGAATCCGGTGACAACTTTGCCGTTCACTCTAACAAGTTGCTGCTGGTCGGTTCGGTCGCGGATTTCCTTTCCGCGGGCAAACAGGACAAAATCTGATGATCCAGGCTGTGGTTCGCTGGCGGGATGCCTCTGCTGTGGGTGAGGTGCAGGTGATGCAGATGATCCAGGTGCTGGTGGTGTCTGTCTCCGCTCCGGGCAGTCGAACTTCATGTGTCCGGGCTGGCGGCAGTAGTGACAGATGACCTCTCCAGGCGCTGCAGCCCTGGGGGCAGAAGCTGTGCTGGATGGCCTCTGTGGCGGACGGCTCACAGGGGCAGGAGAGTCTGCCGAGGTATTAGGCTGACCTCCTCTCCAGCTGGATGGGACAGTTCTGCGGGTATCAGCCACCCGGGTAGTTGCAAAAGTCTCAGCAAGGTCTGCAGCGACAGTGGCTGAAGCCGGCTTGCGTTCTAGCACAAATTGTCGTACATCAGCAGGGCAAATGTTCAGAAATTGTTCCAGGACTATCAAGTCCTCCAGGACGCCATAAGACCCTTTGGTGAGGCCTAGAGTCCACTGCCGGAGTGTGGTAAGCAAGCTGCTGACCACATCTCGGTACGAGTCAGAAGATTTTTTCTGCCAGGCCCTGAACTTTTTCCGATAGGCTTCTGGCGTCAGCTGGTACTTAGTAATGATAGCGTCTTTTATAGCAGCATAATCATTATCCTTTTCCGCAGGCAATTCTGCGAAAGCATCAAGCGCTTTGTAGCGCAGCAAAGGTGTCAGATGTCTGGCCCACTGGTCTGGGGACAGACGATACTGACGGCATGCTTTTTCAAAAGACCGCAAAAACAAGTCAATGTCAGTGTCTTTTTCAATATTAGCAAATTTAAATTTTGCACTTACGGGTGCTGCAGCTCCTTCAGCAGGGAGGCTGGGCGGTGAACTCCGGCTGGCCTGTTGCACTTTTGCCATGTTTAGCTCATGCTGTCGTTGGAGCTCCCGTTCCGTAGCAGCCGCTTGCCGCTCCCGTTCCTCCCGCATTTGGCGCTCTGTCCGCGCTTCTGCAGATTGGCGCTCCTCACGCATGTACTGCAGGTACTTGTCCAGGTCAGTGTCCATCAGCTTTTGTAACGCCTGCTGCATTAGCGGATCAGTACAAACGGACAGTCCAGTACTGGCCAGTTCCGGGCGAGTACTGTCAGAAACTCTGGGATTGGGGTCCACACTGACATTCTCCGGCGTAACTGTTGATGCAGGGCCCTCAGGATGCACAACCTCTGTACGGTCAGGAGTCTCAGTCTCTGGTTCCCCTCGATTGTCAGATGGGCTGGTATCCACTTCAGCGGACACCCCCGGCTCCCGCAGTTGCTGGGTATCCCATTGAAACAATTCCGTTACCAGGTCCTGTTGTTTCTTGCGGCCGACATCAATGCCTCTCTCTTGGCAAAGATTTTGCAGGTCCGCCAGGCCCATTTTCTTGTAGTTCCCGGACATTTCCATGCCAAATAAAATAAAACTTTTGGGGAGGGGTACTGGCTACACAGTCTCTCTGTATATATAAAAAATATATTGCCTTCCAGCTACACCAACGAATTAGTTCGTTTCTCGATAGCGCTAGCGCTATCGTAGATACTTTCAGCACAACACAGGTCCCAACCGCTGCCTAACACTGTCACAGGAGCCCTAGTGGTCAGACCACAGATTGCCTTCCAATCGGTTTCTGCACACAGACCATGCAAGCTTTGGTCGCGATCTTTGCGCAGAAACAGACAGGAATTTGGGCAGCAGCCCGACCAGAAGGGAGCCTGTGAGATATGGGTGATTACAACGTCACCCACTGGTTCATGGGATTTGCCACCACCACTGGTATGGGCCAGTGGACCCGATTTACTGACTGACTAATCCTGCGAATAAAACGGTTAAACACACGATATTCTGTCTAGCCAACAACAAACAGTAGCGTATCTTCAGAGACACGGGATCACTTCTGTGTGTGTGCTGATAAGTAGGGTAGCGGAAAGTGAATGACTTGGAGAAAGTCGTTTATTCACGCAATATAAATAATTAATATATACAGACAATTATTAAAATCAACAATCGTTAAGACAGTAATAACCAGTAAGAAAATAAAAGAAGGGAGAAAAATACTTAGTAGGTGGAAAGAGGTCCTTTAGTGGGAAAACTTGTAAAGTCCTTGGTTTCAATCAAAGTCCAGAGTTCAGACCAGGCAGATGCCAGCATATCCTCAAGCTGGCATAAATGAGTTCAAGATGTTTCAGAATGGAGGACACTGAGTTTTAGTCCTCAGCCATTCTTATGCCCCTGCTTCAGTAGGAGGGAGTGAGGGCGGGGAGCTATACACCTCCTTCAAAGATGAGATGAGCCCTCCTCTTGTACTGGGGCTAGAAATCATATCTACCCATATATGGGCTCTATCTCACAGAACCGTACAGGTCAGGGCAGATTTACTAATATTTCCAGATCTGCCTCGATGTACCCAGCAGTCTGGTACCAAACATGAGGGGTGGGACCCCTGTGGTACCATTAGGGCACTGTTGGACTGCCTAACGGGCAGTCTTTACCTCAGAATGTTCTGAAACTTCTTCAGAACCAGCACCGGGGCTCATGCTACCCTTCCCCCACGTTTGGCACTGCTGCCACCTTAGGAACCCCAGAAATATGACAGATCTGGGAAGTTATAGATATGGCTATGAGACAGAGGTTATTCCCAGGCAAAGGCTTCTTTGAAGTTTGGGGCAGCCAGCTAGGTGTCATCTCCCCTGCAGTGAGGGAGCCAGTGGGTCTGGCTTTCCCCCCAGCTAGATTGCTTCTGCCAGGATGCTTGTCACCTTGTACCTGATGGATGGCCATCAGCACAGCTTGAAGCCAGGGCCCTCCAGGGCAGATTAGGCTCATTAGCATATCAAAAGAGCCATCCTGCAGTTAAGGTGATGCTATTCCTCTGCTAAGAAGGGACTGCAGACCTCCTACACAATAAATCCAGATTGTACCGATTTGAAGCGCAATCGACGCAGGAATCGAGTGCGATCGTTCTTTTCTTCACGGGCGGTTCCAGGACGCGCCTGCGTCCCCGCAATCGTCCGTGACAGGTAATCATTAACAAACTGTTTCCCATCCCTTCCTTGCACCTCTGACTCTGTAGTTGCCATTGGCAGCTTTTGGAGCACCGTATCAATTGCTATGTATAGAGTGCTTGGGGGGCCCCATTGTAAAACTTGCATCGGGGCCCACAGCTCCTTAGCTACGCCACTGTTTGTTCCGGTTTGTACCTTTTACAAGTACTCTTACCAAGGACTAGTTTTAGACTAAAGGGAATAAATATAGTAGTCTACATATCCTTCTCACTTCAGTTGTCTTGTAAAATTCCTAAGCGTTGGCAGTTAAGAGACGAATTTCATGTTACATACTTTTAATCAACAAAATTGTAATATGCAAATTAGAGGAGTCGGAGTCGAGGAGTCGGTGGAATCCTAAACTGAGGAGTCGGAGTCGGTGGATTTTTGGACCGACTTCACAGCCCTGGATTAGACAGGCTAAACTCTCTAAATACATACAGGGTGCATTTCTCTATGCTTCCCTTCTGTCCTGTGCAAGAGTTCAGGTCCACTTTCAGTGATTGGAGTTTCTGGGTTATTTTGTAGCTGCCCAACTTTGTACAGATTCTGAATGTTTACCTGTACGACACATGCCGATTCCTGAATCACGATTGATGATTCTATATTGTGATACTTTACACAGGCTCTCCAGCTTATTCAACTGTTTAGAGCATTTATTAAAACCAATAAAATTTGTTTAAAAAAAAAAAAAAAAAACTTATCAGCACGTCTTGGCAATTTAAAAAGTACTATAAAGTAGGTAAAAAAAAAAAAAAAGTAATGCACATATTTTGAGTATTTTCTTACATGTTGGTAGTTTTAAAGGTATTGTATTGGTAACGTTTGAAGCTTATGCTAGGTACACACCATACAATTTTGTGTTAGATAGATGGTTTGATAGATCATTTCCGTCATGTCCGATATTGTTTTCGATCATTTTTCTGGTCAATTTCTCATAGAACTGAATGGAAATTCATAAATAAATCAGGTGAGAAATCGAGCGGAAAATCGTTCACATGGAAAATTGACCAAAAAAACGCATCGTGTGTACCTAGCATAACACCTTCAAGAAAACCACAGGAGAGAAGTTGATAGGACATGACTCCAAATCTCGTGCTTATGAATTTTTTCTTGCCTACATGACTAGGGGTGTGGCGGGGGCATGGTTAGGGGTGTGGCAGGGGCATGGTTAGGGGTGTGGCAAGGGTGTGTCTTAAAGGTGTCCGTCTTAAGGTGGCCATACACTGGTTGATTTGCCATCAGATCGACCAACAGATAGATCCCTCTCTGATTGAATCTGATCAGAGAGGGATCGTATGGCCACCTTTACTGCAAACAGATTGTGATCGGTTTCATGCTGAAATCGATTCACAATCTGTGGAGCTGCCTGCCCTGCATACATTACCTGATCCGACCGGCGCGACTCCCCCGGTCTCTGCTGTCTTCTTCTCCGCTCTGGGCTCCGGCTTCACAGAACTTCCTGTCCAGGAGAAGTTTAAACAGTAGAGGGCGCTCTACTGTTTAAACTTCCTGCCGGGACAGAAAGTTCAGTGAAGCTGCAGCCCTGGAGCCCGGAGCCCAGCGCGGAGAAGAAGACAGCAGAGACCGGGGGAGTCGCGCCGGCCGGAACAGGTAATGTATTGCGTCGGTCGTCGGGCATTCGAACGCCGCTATCGACGCACTCCCGACCCGCCGGCGATTGGGAAAAATCTTCCGCACAGACGCAGCGACGGGAACGACTGATTTCAGATGGAAATCGATCGTTCTGTCAGCGTTTGCGCGACAATTTCACAGTAGATTAGATCACAGTGATCAAATCTGCTGAATATCTGTGGGAAAATTGTTAGGTGTATGGGCCCCTTTACTCATCTCAAATGGTTGAGAGGTATGCTTATACAGAGATCCATAATAAGAATCTATTCAGTGTTCCCACCACACAAGTGCGACCTGCCTGATCCAGCAACCTGAGGCTGAGAGTAAGGCCTAGTGCACACCAGAGCGGTTCGGCAGCGTTTTGCAATCCGCTTGCGGGTGCGGATCCGCTAGGGTAACGTATTTCAATGGGCTGGTGCACACCAAAAACCGCTAGCAGATCCGCAAAATGCTAGCAGATTTTGAAACGCTTTTTCTTATTTTTCTGCAGCGTTTCAGCTAGCATTTTGCGGTTTTGTGTAGCGGTTTTGGTGTACTAGATTTCATGTATTGTTACAGTAAAGCTGTTACTGAACAGCTACTGTAACAAAAAACGCCTGGCAAACCGCTCTGAAGTGCCGTTTTTCAGAGCGGTTTGCGTTTTTCCTATACTTAACATTGAGGCAGAAACGCATCCGCAATCCAAAATCTGCAGCAGCCCGGGAGTATGCGTTTCTGCAAAACGCCTCCCGCTCTGGTGTGCACCAGCCCATTGAAATACATTACCCTAGCGGATCCGCACCCGCAAGCAGATCGCAAACAGCAGCGGAAACGCTCCGGTGTGCACTAGGCCTGAGAGCAGAAATTTGTCTCTTTGGTGGTCGCCCATAAGCACTGCACTTCGTCAGTATAAAAGTCTTCAAGAAATCCTACCATAGTCTGGACTAATAATACTGCACTTTGTGGCTCCTGTGTCCCCTTGTGTTCTCCTCCCTGTGTGAGGTCTCCAGATTACTCTGTAAATACCTCCTCACTTCTCACTCATCTCTGGGGTCCCGTAAACTCTTGCTGGAATCTTTCATTTATGACCTTGCCCGGTTTCCCTGAAACTTCAAGTATTCCTGGTATTTCGGCTGCTCTTCCTGTTGTGTCTTCAGATTGTAATTATTTGTCCAGTTTCTCTCTTGACCCTGGAAAGCCCTCGGCTCCTCCAGGCTTTCTCCATGTCTTAGCATGCCCTGATGGTGCTTACGCTACAGCCTGCCAGTGAATCAGTGCATGTGACAGTGTGTCTTCTCACCTTTGCCCCAGCTCGCCCAAACCCTAACATTGTAGCTGGTGAACCAGGCTTTGGGTAAACCCTGAGCACTGCAGTCAGTCTTGGTGGACCACTGTGGGTCCTGAAGCACCCCAACCTCATGCTCTGAAAGACTGCAATGCTTTTCTGGAGACCTTAGTGGAAACAAGCCTTGGCCACATGGCCAGCAGACCTTGCTATGTAGACTGCAGTTCTGTTGTGCATTCAGTCAGTAGGTTTCATTGTTTAGGCATCACTCTGAAGATTTTAGTTCTGTGGGCCTCACACTGAAGTCTAGCAGAACTGAAGCCTTTAGAAAGTGGTCAGCAAAACCTTCTATTTGGGGGTTTTGCGAGGCATTGAGATAAATATTTTTGCTCTGCTACGTATAATCTTGATATGATCAACTTTACCGCCCTCCCACCTCATTGGTCTGTTTCCAGTTACCCTTGTACCTCTTGCACTTTTTCTTTTCAGACAAAAATTCTGTGTGATCTGGGCCTGTTCTAAACTTTCTGCTGCCTGGAGCAAACTTTACTGTGCATTACCCCGTGCTGCAGAAGATGTCAGTGCTATATAAATACATAATAATAATATGGTAGGACATTACACTATGACTATGGTAGGATTAGAGTGTGAGCTCCTCTGAGGACAGTCAGTGACATGACTATATACTCTGTAATGTGCTGCAGAAGATGTCAATGCTACATAAATACATAATAATAACATGGTAGGACATTAGACATATGACTATGGTAGGATTAGATTGTGAGCTCCTCTGAGGACAGTCAGTGACATGACTATGTACTCCGTAATGTGCTGCAGAAGATGTCAGTGCTATATAAATACATAATAATAATATGGTAGGACATTATACTATGACTATGGTAGGATTAGATTGTGAGCTCCTCTGAGGACAGTTAGTGACATGACTATGTAGTCTGTAATGTGCTGCAGAAGATGTCAGTGCTATATAAATACATAATAATAATAATATGGTAGGACATTAGACTATGGTAGGATTAGAGTGTGAGCTCCTCTGAGGACAGTCAGTGACATGACTATGTACTCTGTAATGTGCTGCAGAAGATGTCAGTGCTATATAAATACATAATAATAATAATATGGTAGGACATTAGACTATGACTATGGTAGGATTAGATTGTGAGCTCCTCTGAGGACAGTCAGTGACATGACTATGTACTCTGTACAGTGCTGCAGAAGATGTCAGTGCTATATAAATACATAATAATAATATGGTAGGATATTACACTATGACTATGGTAGGATTAGAGTGTGAGCTCCTCTGAGGACAGTCAGTGACATGACTATGTACTCTGTACAGTGCTGCAGAAGATGTCAGTGCTATATAAATACATAATAATAATACGGTAGGACATTAGACTAGGACTATGGTAGGATTAGAGTGTGAGCTCCTCTGAGCACAGCTAGTGACATGACTATGTACTCTGTAAAGTGCTGCAGAAGATGTCAGTGCTATATAAATACATAATAATATGGTAGGACATTAGACTATGACTATGGTAGGATTAGAGTGTGAGCTCCTCTGAGGACAGTCAGTGACATGATTATATACTCTGTAATGTGCTGCAGAAGATGTCAGTGCTATATAAATACATAATAATAATAATATGGTAGGACATTAGACTATGACTATGGTAGGATTAGATTGTGAGCTCCTCTGAGGACAGTCAGTGACATGACTATGTACTCTGTACAGTGCTGCAGAAGATGTCAGTGCTATATAAATACATAATAATAATATGGTAGGATATTACACTATCACTATGGTAGGATTAGAGTGTGAGCTCCTCTGAGGACAGTCAGTGACATGACTATGTACTCTGTACAGTGCTGCAGAAGATGTCAGTGCTATATAAATACATAATAATAATACGGTAGGACATGAGACTATGACTGTGGTAGGATTAGATTGTGAGCTCCTCTGAGGACAGTCAGTGACATGACTATGTACTCTGTAATGTGCTGCAGAAGATGTCAATGCTACATAAATTCATAATAATAATATGGTAGGACATTACACTATGACTATGGTAGGATTAGAGTGTGAGCTCCTCTGAGGACAGTCAGTGACATGACTATGTACTCTGTACAGTGCTGCAGGAGATGTCAGTGCTATATAAATACATAATAATAATATGGTAGGACATTACACTATGACTATGGTAGGATTAGAGTGTGAGCTCCTCTGAGGACAGTCAGTGACATGACTATGTACTCTGTACAGTGCTGCAGGAGATGTCAGTGCTATATAAATACATAATAATAATATGGTAGGACATTATACTATGACTATGGTGGGATTAGAGTGTGAGCTCCTCTGAGGACAGTCAGTGACATGACTATGTACTCTGTAATGTGCTGCAGGAGATGTCAGTGCTATATAAATACATAATAATAATATGGTAGGACATTACACTATGACTATGGTAGGATTAGATTGTGAGCTCCTCTGAGGACAGTCGGTGACATGACTATGTACTCTGTACAGTGCTGCAGAAGATGTCAGTGCTATATAAATACATAATAATAATATGGTAGGACATTAGACTATGACTATGGTAGGATTAGATTGTGAGCTCCTCTGAGGACAGTCGGTAACATGACTATGTACTCTGTAATGTGCTGCAGAAGATGTCAGTGCTATATAAATACATAATAATTGTATGGTAGGACATTACACTATGACTATGGTAGGATTGGAGTGTGAGCTCCTCTGAGGACAGTCGGTGACATGACTATGTACTCTGTAATGTGCTGCAGAAGATGTCAGTGTTATATAAATACATAATAATAATATGGTAGGACATTAGATTATGACTATGGTAGGATTAGAGTGTGAGCTCCTCTGAGGACAGTCGGTGACATGACTATGTACTCTGTAATGTGCTGCAGAAGATGTCAGTGCTATATAAATACATAATAATAATAATATGGTAGGACATTAGACTATGACTATGGTAGGATTAGAGTGTGAGCCCCTCTGAGGACAGTCAGTGACATGACTATGTACTCTGTAATGTGCTGCAGAAGATGTCAGTGCTATATAAATACATAATAATAATATGGTAGGACATTAGACTATGACTATGGTAGGATTAGAGTGTGAGTTCCTCTGAGGACAGTCAGTGACATGACTATGTACTCTGTAATGTGCTGCAGAAGATGTCAGTGCTATATAAATACATAATAATAATATGGTAGGACATTAGACTATGGCTATGGTAGGATTAGATTGTGAGCTCCTCTGAGGACAGTCAGTGACATGACTATGTACTCTGTACAGTGCTGCAGGAGATGTCACTGCTATATAAATACATAATAATAATATGGTAGGACATTAGACTATGGCTATGGTAGGATTAGATTGTGAGCTCCTCTGAGGACAGTCAGTGACATGACTATGTACTCTGTAATGTGCTGCAGAAGATGTCAGTGCTATATAAATACATAATAATAATATGGTAGGACATTAGACTATGGCTATGGTGGGATTAGAGTGTGAGCTCCTCTGAGGACAGTCAGTGACATGACTATGTACTCTGTACAGTGCTGCAGGAGATGTCACTGCTATATAAATACATAATAATAATATAGTAGGACATTAGACTATGACTATGGTAGGATTAGATTGTGAGCTCCTCTGGGGACAGTCAGTGACATGACTACCGTATGTACTCTGTAATGTGCTGCAGAAGATGTCAGTGCTATATAAATACATAATAATAATATGGCAGGACATTAGACTATGACCATGGTAGGATTAGAGTGTGAGCTCCTCTGAGGACAGTCAGTGACATGACTATGTACTCTGTAATGTGCTGCAGAAGATGTCAGTGCTATATAAATACATAACAATAATATGGTAGGGCATTAGACTATGACTATGGTAGGATTGGAGTGTGAGCTCCTCTGAGGACAGTCAGTGACATGACTATGCACTCTGTAATGTGCTGCAGAAGATGTCAGTGCTATATAAATACATAATAATAATATGGTAGGATATTAGACTATGACTATGGTAGGATTAGAGTGTGAGCTCCTCTGAGGACAGTCAGTGACATGACTATGCACTCTGTAATGTGCTGCAGAAGATGTCAGTGCTATATAAATACATAATAATAATATGGTAGGACATTAGACTATGACTATGGTAGGATTAGATTGTGAGCTCCTCTGAGGACAGTCAGTGACAGGACTATGTACTCTGTAATGTGCTGCAGGAGATGTCAGTGCTATATAAATACATAATAATAATATGGTAGGACATTAGACTATGGCTATGGTAGGATTAGAGTGTGAGCTCCTCTGAGGACAGTCAGTGACATGACTATGCACTCTGTAATGTGCTGCAGGAGATGTCAGTGCTATATAAATACATAATAATAATAATATGGTAGGACATAACACTATGACTATGGTAGGATTAGATTGTGAGCTCCTCTGAGGACAGTCAGTGACATGGCTATGTACTCTGTAATGTGCTGCAGGAGATGTCAGTGCTATATAAATACATAATAATAATATGGTAGGACATTAGACTATGACTATGGTAGGATTAGATTGCGAGCTCCTCTGAGGACAGTCAGTGACATGACTATGTACTCTGTAATGTGCTGCAGAAGATGTCAGTGCTATATAAATACATAATTATAATATGGTAGGACATTAGACTATGACTATGGTAGGATTAGATTGTGAGCTCCTCTGAGGACAGTCAGTGACAGGACTATGTACTCTGTAATGTGCTGCAGGAGATGTCAGTGCTATATAAATACATAATAATAATATGGTAGGACATTAGACTATGACTATGGTAGGATTAGAGTGTGAGCTCCTCTGAGGACAGTCAGTGACATGACTATGTACTCTGTAATGTGCTGCAGAAGAGGTCAGTGCTATATAAATACATAATAATAATATGGTAGGACATTAGACTATGACTATGGTAGGATTAGAGTGTGAGCTCCTCTGAGGACAGTCAGTGACAGGACTATGTACTCTGTAATGTGCTGCAGGAGATGTCAGTGCTATATAAATACATAATAATAATATGGTAGGACATTAGACTATGACTATGGTAGGATTAGAGTGTGAGCTCCTCTGAGGACAGTCAGTGACATGACTATGTACTCTGTAATGTGCTGCAGAAGAGGTCAGTGCTATATAAATACATAATAATAATATGGTAGGACATTAGACTATGACTATGGTAGGATTAGATTGTGAGCCCCTCTGAGGACAGTCAGTGACATGACTATGTACTCTGTAATGTGCTGCAGAAGATGTCAGTGCTATATAAATACATAATAATAATATGGTAGGACATTAGACTATGACTATGGTAGGATTAGAGTGTGAGCTCCTCTGAGGACAGTCAGTGACATGACTATGTACTCTGTAATGTGCTGCAGAAGATGTCAGTGCTATATAAATACATAATAATAATATGGTAGGACATTAGACTATGACTATGGTAGGATTAGAGTGTGAGCTCCTCTGAGGACAGTCAGTGACATGACTATGTACTCTGTAATGTGCTGCAGAAGATGTCAGTGCTATATAAATACATAATAATAATATGGTAGGACATTACTCTATGACTATGGTAGGATTAGAGTGTGAGCTCCTCTGAGGACAGTCAGTGACATGACTATGTACTCTGTAATGTGCTGCAGAAGATGTCAGTGCTATATAAATACATAATAATAATATGGTAGGACATTACTCTATGACTATGGTAGGTACAGTGCTGCAGAAGATGTCAGTGCTGTATAGGGAATTAGGCTGTATGGCAGTAGCCGGGCAGCGCCCCCTGGAGGTGAGTCCGGCACACAGCGGGATCACAGCTCTCACCAGCCGCCTCTCTGCCTCCGGTGGGGGGATCGGGTGTCTCCCGGGATAGCTCCGCTCCTCCGGCTCCTCTCCATGCGCTGCAGCGGCCGCTGTGACTCCCTCTCTGCGCTCCGATCATCCAGTCCCCTCTGACTTCCGGCTTCCACTCCCGGCTACGGCAGCCTGTGGGAGACACACTGCGGGAGAAGCTGGCTCTGTGCGGCCGCCAGGGGGAGACAAAGTGTAAAAAAAAAATGAATAAAGGGAACCTGCAGTAAAAACAAGAAAGTTGTATGCCTCAGTAGGGGGTGCTCCGAACTGTCCCTGTTTCCTCCTCATTTGTCCCACTTGCAGGACTGTGTCCCTCTTTCTATGTAAATATATATATTTCTATACTAAAAATGTGTTTGATTGACACTAAACTTTATTCCCATCCTATAAATTGATCATTACTAAAAGTACTATGAAGGAAAATGAACCAGAATAGAGAGGAAAGACCAGTGTGGTTTGATGTATAAAACATATTTTTCTTATGAAATCTTTATTGTATGCGTGACTAGAGGTGTGACGGGGGCGTGATCAGGGCGTGGCTTAAGTGTCCCTCTTTCTCATCTCAAAAAGTTGGGAGGTATGATGCCTCTGGATGGTCCACAGCTTCCCCATCCTCATCCACCCCTTCTGTGCTGCGCTGGGGCCCTCTGAACAATCGGTCTGAGATACCTGAGACTTCCTTCAGCCCCTGGCAGCCGATATGTCCCTAGCAGCACCTTCCAGCCCATGTCTGGGGACCCCTCCATTGCAGATACCAACCTCAGCATCTTTTGCGCCTGCACGGGCACGCCCCGCTGGTGATCGCACTCACGTGGTCAGTACTTCTGTGCAGAACTCTCTAAGCCACGTAAGCGCAGTCACGAGCAGCGCGGACACACATGAGCGCATGCGCAGTAGATGTCGGTCCGCATCTGCAACGGAGGGGACCCCGGGCCACCGTGTGGAAGTGGAGCTGTAGCGAGGGACACATCAGCTGTCGGGACATTGATGTTAAAGGGTAAATGAAGTAAGAGGTATACGGAGGCTGCCATATTTATTTCCTTTTAATCAATACCAGTTGCCAGGCAGCCCTGCTGGTCTATTTCTCTGCAGTAGTATCTGAATAACACCAGAAACAAGCATGCGGCTAGTCTTATCAGATCTGACTTTAAAGTCTGAAACACAAACACCTGATCTGCTGCATGCTTGTTCAGGGGCTATGGCTAATAGTATTACAGGCAGAGGATCAGCAGGGCTGCCAGGCAACTGGTATTGCTTAAAAGGAAATAAACATGGCAGCCTCCATATACCTCTCACTTCAGTTTCCCTTTAATGTGTACTGACCAGGCACAGCATACTCTTCAACTGTCTCCGTGGGCATCAAACTCCATGCAGCACACGCTTCAGCTCCAGGCAGCCACAGGAGTAGGTGTGCAGCCTCCAGCATGCACACGCGTGGGGTGGGTTGTCAGTGGCAGAGCCACTGCTGCTGATCACACTGAACGCCATTAGCAAGCAAGCACTGCAGAGGCACCCCCTGGGACCAACAGCACTCCAGGCAATGACCTGCAATGGCTTCGGTTAAAAACGGCCCTGCACAGGGATGATGACAGGTATGAATGGTCTAAGGGAGGAGCGTGCCAGTTGGGACAGGGGAACAGCGGCACTGCCAAAAACTCTGCAGGGGTCTTAAGGACCACAATTTGGAGGGGAGGCCTGGGGGGACCAGACAGAGCTCCAGGGCCCCGGGGCAATAGCCTAGTTTTCCACTATCGTCTTTTTGTTCACCACCAGCACTCAGTACCTGTCACTGAGTTCCTCCATCACCAACATCCATTCAGGACCCTCACATGCTGGAAATGCCGGTATACCAATCCCAGAGCCCCGGCAGTAGCATCAGGCGCCACTAATTAGCAAAAGACCAATGGCAATCCTCCCTGGGTAGGGACGTAGCCCATTGGCCTATTGCAAACCAGTTATAGCCTAATGCTTGTGCCGGGGCTCTGGGAGCTGCAGACCAGCATTTCTAGTTTGCACAGGAACTGAATGGTCCACAGCAGAGCGCAGAGGACCCGAATAGTTGGTGGCAGGTGACTATTTTACAAAACGTAGGACAATGACTATTCTTATAGGCTATCATTGATTCTGTTGGCCTCCGCTCTGTTTGGCCAATCTGGGATTATCGCCCAGGAGACAAACTTGCGTTCCGTTCATTGGAATAGAGCGAACAAATCCGAGGCAAACGGACAGATGTGAACGACTCCTGTTGCTCTGCCTGGCATCTGTTCAGATCTGCTCGGTTTCGTTTCGCTTCACAGAATGTTTTTAGTGCTAGTGTGAACCCAGCCTTATAGTTGACTGTAAAATATGTAGTAGTATCACATTTAACAAAATGGACTGTGCAGGTGGCATCCTATCACGGTACCACGCTGGAATTCACCGAGGTCCGCAGAGAAACTCATTCTTTTACAAACATTTCTAGTGGTCTGCATTAGAGGCCTGCGGGGGTCTAATTTTTCAGACCCACATCTGACCCGCACCCAACCCGCACCAGCAGCCCCGCAACCCGCTTTCTGGTGAATCCTGTACCCGCAACCCAACCCGCAAACCGCTTTTCGGTGAATCTGGTACCTGCACCCGACCTTCAGGCCTCCATACCCGCAACCTGACCCGGTGCCTGCTTTTTCCATTTTATTATAAAATATGCATTGGTATTCTCACTGGAAATCTGTAAAGTAAGCATAGCTCCCAACTGTCCCTCTTTTGCAGCCCTGTCCCTCTGTCCCTCTTTCCCCCTCATTTGTCCCTCTTTCAGGACTTTGTCCCTCCTTCAATGTAAATATATATATATTTCTATACTAAAAATGTGTTTGATTGACTCTAAATGTTATTCCCACCCTTTAAATTGATATATTACTAATTTTAAAATGTGAATATGAAGGAAAATGAACCAGGATAGAAAAAACTAGTGTGGTTTGAATTATAAAACAACATATATTTCTTATGAAATCTTTATGGTATGCGTGGCAAGAGTCGTGGTGGGGGTGTGGCCAGGGGTGTGGCAGGGGCATGGCTTAAGTGTCCCTTTTTCTCATCTCAAAAAGTTGAGTGGTATGAGTAAGTGAAACCTATTTTTACACACAAACCAAAGCCAAAGAAGTGTTTAAAGGAGTACTGTAGAGGGGTTGAGGGGGGGGGGGGGGTCGGGAGGTAGGGGTAAAAGAGAGTTGAAGTTACCTGGGGCTTCTAATGGTCCCCCGCAGACATCCTGTGCCCGCGCAGCCACTTCCCAATGCTCCGGCCCCGCCTCCGGTTCACTTCCAGAATTTATGACTTTAAAACGGTTACCCGAACCCGATCCGCAATTCGTAAAACGACCCGATCCAGGACTTTAGTCTGCATGCCTGGGTGCTTCACATCATACATGTAATGGCCATGGAAGTGATTGTATCACCTGGATGATTTGGAGGCGTGTCGCAGTAGTTTTGGCAGGACAGCAACGTTCCTGTTATCTGGAACTCAAGCAACCGAAAATCTCAACTAACCGGCAGCCTGAAGGGAAAATTAGGGACAGGGCTTTGGGGGGTTTGCAGGACATAAAATACTTACCAAGCCTCTGGGGGGCGCCGTCTACCCATCCTGTAGGCCCTAGCGGCTTTCCAGCATCTGTGCACGATGTGGGTCAGGTGACACGCCTGGAGCCGTACACGGAGGACACCGGAGAGCCGCTAGAAGCTAACGGAAGGGTAGAACCTGCCGCCCGGAGGCTTAGTAAGTATTTTGTGCTGCAAGGGGGAGGGGGGGGGGGGGCGGTGTTTTTTGGCCAGTTGTTCAAGCAATCAGCAAGCACATGTATATGGCAGTGGTTCCCAACCCATGTGCCGCGGCACATACATGTGTCGCCGGCAGCTTTCGGTATGTGTCGCGGCTCTCGGAGGGGAGCAGCGCAGTGGAGGGAGAAGAACTGTGGGCAGCGGTGGAGAAGGGGGCCATCTCCCCCCCCTTCTCTCACCTTAGGGTGCTCTGCCTCCCTCGCTCTCCCCTCCGATACTAACTGTGGCGGGCGCCGGGCCGGCGGCACTTGGCAGTGGGCGGGACTTACCTTCCGTGTCGCTCCATGCGCCGGCCGGAAGTTCTGGTTCTGCAGCCGCTGCTTTGGTCTGGATCAGGCCAGAGTAGTGGCAAATCATCCCGCGCCGGCGACGAGACCAGACGGGACAGAGACACGGAAGGTAAGTTCCGCCCCTCTGTCAGCCACCGCACTTCGTTCCCGGAGGAAAGAGCGAGAGCACCCTGAGGTGCCGCTCTCCTTCCCTCGCGCTCTCCTCCTGGGGGGGGTTTCACCTGGCTACATATACTGGGCACATATCCCTGGCTACATATACTGGGGACATATACCCCTGACTACATATACTGGGGACATATACACCTGCCTACATATACTGGGGACATATACCCCTGGCTACATATACTGGGGACATATACAGGATCTTCTCAAAAAATTAGCATATTGTGATAAAGTTCATTATTTTCTGTAATGTACTGATAAACATTAGACTTTCATATATTTTAGATTCATTACACACAACGGAAGTAGTTCAAGCCTTTTATTGTTTTTCTTATTGATGATTTTGGCATTCAGCTCATGAAAACCCGAATTTCCTATCTCAAAAAATTAGCATATTTCATCCGACCAATAAAAGAAAAGTGTTTTTAAAACAAAAAAAAGTCAACCTTCAAATAATTATGTTCAGTTATGCACTCAATACTTGGTTGGGAATCCTTTTGCAGAAATGACTGCTTCAATGCGGCGTGGCATGGAGGCAATCAGCCTGTGGCACTGCTCAGGTGTTATGGAGGCCCAGGATGCTTCAATAGCGGCCTTAAGCTCATCCAGAGTGTTGGGTCTTGCGTCTCTCAAATTTCTCTTCACAATATCCCACAGATTCTCTATGGGGTTCAGGTCAGGAGAGTTGGCAGGCCAATTGAGCACAGTAATACCATGGTCAGTAAACCATTTACCAGTGGTTTTGGCACTGTGAGCAGGTGCCAGGTCGTGCTGAAAAATGAAATCTTCATCTCCATAAAGCTTTTCAGCAGATGGAAGCATGAACCCACTTTTGAACCAGAAACAGCGGCAAAAGCAGCTGACCTGGGCTACAGAGAAGCAGCACTGGACTGTTGCTCAGTGGTCCAAAGTACTTTTTCGGTTGAAAGCAACTTTTACATGTCATTCGACAATCAAGGTGCCAGAGTCTGGAGGAAGACTGGGAAGAGGGAAATGCCAAAATGCCTGAAGTCCAGTGTCAAGTACCCACAGTCAGTGATGGTCTGGGGTGCCATGTCAGCTGCTGGTGTTGGTCCACTGTGTTTTATCAAAGGCAGGGTCAATGCAGCTAGCTATCAGGAGATTTTGGAGCACTTCATGCTTCCATCTGCTGAAAAGCTTTATGGAGATGAAGATTTCATTTTTCAGCATGACCTGGCACCTGCTTACAGTGCCAAAACCACTGGTAAATGGTTTACTGACCATGGTATTACTGTGCTCAATTGGCCTGCCAACTCCCCTGACCTGAACCCCATAGAGAATCTGTGGGATATTGTGAAGATAAGTTGAGAGACACAAGACCCAACACTCTGGATGAGCTTAAGGCCGCTATTGAAGCATCCTGGGCCTCCATAACACCTGAGCAGTGCCACAGGCTGATTGCCTCCATGCCACGCCGCATTGAAGCAGTCATTTCTGCAAAAGGATTCCCGACAAAGTATTGAGTGCATAACTGAACATAATTATTTGAAGGTTGACTTTTTTTGTTTTAAAAAGACTTTTCTTTTATTGGTCGGATGAACTATGCTAATTTTTTGAGATAGGAAATTCGGGTTTTCATGAGCTGTATGCCGAAATCATCAATATTAAAACAATAAAAGGCTTGAACTACTTCAGTTGTGTGTAATGAATCTAAAATATATGAAAGTCTAATGTTTATCAGTACATTACAGAAAATAATGAACTTTATCACAGTATGCTAATTTTCTGAGAAGATCCTGTACACCTGCCTACATATACTGGGGACATATACCCCTGACTACATATACTGTGGACATATATACCTGCCTACATATACTGGGGACATATACACCTGCCTACATATACTGGGGACATATACACCTGCCTACATATACTGGGGACATATACCCCTGGCTACATATACTGGGGACATATACCCCTGCCTACATATACTGGGGACATATACCCCTGACTACATATACTGGGGACATATACCCCTGGCTACATATACTGGGGACATATACCCCTGACTACATATACTGGGGACATATACCCCTGGCTACATATACTGGGGACATTTACCCCTGGCTACATATACTGTGGACATATACCCCTGGCTACATATACTGGGGACATATACCCCTGACTACATATACTGGGGACATATACCCCTGACTACATATACTGGGGACATATACCCCTGGCTACATATACTGGGGACATATACTCCTGACTACATATACTGGGGACATATACCCCTGGCTACATATACTGGGGACATATACCCCTGACTACATACACTGTGGACATATACACCTGCCTACATATACTGGGGACATATACCCCTGCCTACATATACTGGGGACATATACCCCTGCCTACATATACTGGGGACATATACCCCTGGCTACATATGCTGGGGACATATACCCCTGGCTACATATACTGGGGACATATACCCCTGGCTACATATACTGGGGACATATACCCCTGACTACATATACTGGGGACATATACCCCTGACTACATATACTTGGGACATATACCCCTGGCTACATATACTGGGGACATATACCCCTGACTACATATACTGGGGACATATACCCCTGGCTACATATACTGGGGACATATACCCCTGACTACATATACTGTGGACATATACACCTGCCTACATATACTGGGGACATATACCCCTGCCTACATATACTGGGGACATATACTGGGGACATATACACCTGCCTACATATACTGGGGACATATACCCCTGCCTACATATACTGGGGACATATACCCCTGGCTACATATACTGGGGACATATACCCCTGCCTACATATACTGGGCACATATACCCCTGGCTACATATACTGGGGACATATACCCCTGGCTACATATACTGCGGACATATACCTCTGGCTACATATACTGGGGACATATACCGGGGACATATACACCTGACTACATATACTGGGGACATATACCCCTGACTACATATACTGGGGACATATACACCTGCCTACATATACTGGGGACATATACACCTGCCTACATATACTGGGGACATATACCCCTGGCTACATATACTGGGGACATATACTGGGGACATATACACCTGCCTACATATACTGGGGACATATACACCTGCCTACATATACTGGGGACATATACACCTGCCTACATATACTGGGGACATATACACCTGGCTACATATACTGGGGACATATACCTCTGGCTACATATACTGGGGACATATACTGGGGACATATACACCTGCCTACATATACTGGGGACATATACCCCTGCCTACATATACTGGGGACATATACCCCTGCCTACATATACTGGGGACATATACCCCTGCCTACATATACTGGGGACATATACCCCTGCCTACATATACTGGGGACATATACCCCTGACTACATATACTGGGCACATATACCCCTGGCTACATATACTGGGGACATATACCCCTGGCTACATATACTGGGGACATATACCTCTGGCTACATATACTGGGGACATATACACCTGACTACATATACTGGGGACATATACCCCTGACTACATATACTGGGGACATATACACCAGCCTACATATACTGGGGACATATACACCTGACTACATATACTGGGGACATATACCCGACTACATATACTGGGGACATATACACCTGCCTACATATACTGGGGACATATACCCGACTACATATACTGGGACATATACACCTGCCTACATATACTGGGGACATATACACCTGCCTACATATACTGGGGACATATACCCCTGGCTACATATACTGGGGACATATACCCCTGCCTACATATACTGGGGACATATACCCCTGGCTACATATACTGGGCACATATCCCTGGCTACATATACTGGGGACATATACCCCTGACTACATATACTGGGGACATATACTGGGGACATATACTGGGGACATATACCCCTGCCTACATATACTGGGGACATATACCCCTGGCTACATATACTGGGGACATATACCCCTGCCTACATATAATGGGCACATATACCCCTGGCTACATATACTGGGGACATATACCCCTGGCTACATATACTGGGGACATATACCTCTGGCTACATATACTGGGGACATATACCGGGGACATATACACCTGACTACATATACTGGGGACATATACCCCTGACTACATATACTGGGGACATATACACCTGCCTACATATACTGGGGACATATACACCTGCCTACATATACTGGGGACATATACCCCTGGCTACATATACTGGGGACATATACTGGGGACATATACACCTGCCTACATATACTGGGGACATATACACCTGCCTACATATACTGGGGACATATACACCTGCCTACATATACTGGGGACATATACACCTGGCTACATATACTGGGGACATATACCTCTGGCTACATATACTGGGGACATATACCGGGGACATATACACCTGCCTACATATACTGGGGACATATACACCTGCCTACATATACTGGGGACATATACCCCTGCCTACATATACTGGGGACATATACCCCTGCCTACATATACTGGGGACATATACCCCTGCCTACATATACTGGGGACATATACCCCTGACTACATATACTGGGCACATATACCCCTGGCTACATATACTGGGGACATATACCCCTGGCTACATATACTGGGGACATATACCTCTGGCTACATATACTGGGGACATATACACCTGACTACATATACTTGGGACATATACCCCTGCCTACATATACTGGGGACATATACCCCTGACTACATATACTGGGGACATATACCCCTGGCTACATATACTGGGGACATATACCCCTGACTACATATACTGGGGACATATACCCCTGGCTACATATACTGGGGACATTTACCCCTGGCTACATATACTGTGGACATATACCCCTGGCTACATATACTGGGGACATATACCCCTGACTACATATACTGGGGACATATACCCCTGACTACATATACTGGGGACATATACCCCTGGCTACATATACTGGGGACATATACTCCTGACTACATATACTGGGGACATATACCCCTGGCTACATATACTGGGGACATATACCCCTGACTACATACACTGTGGACATATACACCTGCCTACATATACTGGGGACATATACCCCTGCCTACATATACTGGGGACATATACCCCTGCCTACATATACTGGGGACATATACCCCTGGCTACATATGCTGGGGACATATACCCCTGGCTACATATACTGGGGACATATACCCCTGGCTACATATACTGGGGACATATACCCCTGACTACATATACTGGGGACATATACCCCTGACTACATATACTTGGGACATATACCCCTGGCTACATATACTGGGGACATATACCCCTGACTACATATACTGGGGACATATACCCCTGGCTACATATACTGGGGACATATACCCCTGACTACATATACTGTGGACATATACACCTGCCTACATATACTGGGGACATATACCCCTGCCTACATATACTGGGGACATATACTGGGGACATATACACCTGCCTACATATACTGGGGACATATACCCCTGCCTACATATACTGGGGACATATACCCCTGGCTACATATACTGGGGACATATACCCCTGCCTACATATACTGGGCACATATACCCCTGGCTACATATACTGGGGACATATACCCCTGGCTACATATACTGCGGACATATACCTCTGGCTACATATACTGGGGACATATACCGGGGACATATACACCTGACTACATATACTGGGGACATATACCCCTGACTACATATACTGGGGACATATACACCTGCCTACATATACTGGGGACATATACACCTGCCTACATATACTGGGGACATATACCCCTGGCTACATATACTGGGGACATATACTGGGGACATATACACCTGCCTACATATACTGGGGACATATACACCTGCCTACATATACTGGGGACATATACACCTGGCTACATATACTGGGGACATATACCTCTGGCTACATATACTGGGGACATATACCGGGGACATATACACCTGCCTACATATACTGGGGACATATACACCTGCCTACATATACTGGGGACATATACCCCTGCCTACATATACTGGGGACATATACCCCTGCCTACATATACTGGGGACATATACCCCTGCCTACATATACTGGGGACATATACCCCTGCCTACATATACTGGGGACATATACCCCTGACTACATATACTGGGCACATATACCCCTGGCTACATATACTGGGGACATATACCCCTGGCTACATATACTGGGGACATATACCTCTGGCTACATATACTGGGGACATATACACCTGACTACATATACTGGGGACATATACCCCTGACTACATATACTGGGGACATATACACCAGCCTACATATACTGGGGACATATACACCTGACTACATATACTGGGGACATATACCCGACTACATATACTGAGGACATATACACCTGCCTACATATACTGGGGACATATACCCGACTACATATACTGGGACATATACACCTGCCTACATATACTGGGGACATATACACCTGCCTACATATACTGGGGACATATACCCCTGGCTACATATACTGGGGACATATACCCCTGCCTACATATACTGGGGACATATACCCCTGGCTACATATACTGGGCACATATCCCTGGCTACATATACTGGGGACATATACCCCTGACTACATATACTGGGGACATATACTGGGGACATATACTGGGGACATATACCCCTGCCTACATATACTGGGGACATATACCCCTGGCTACATATACTGGGGACATATACCCCTGCCTACATATAATGGGCACATATACCCCTGGCTACATATACTGGGGACATATACCCCTGGCTACATATACTGGGGACATATACCTCTGGCTACATATACTGGGGACATATACCGGGGACATATACACCTGACTACATATACTGGGGACATATACCCCTGACTACATATACTGGGGACATATACACCTGCCTACATATACTGGGGACATATACACCTGCCTACATATACTGGGGACATATACCCCTGGCTACATATACTGGGGACATATACTGGGGACATATACACCTGCCTACATATACTGGGGACATATACACCTGCCTACATATACTGGGGACATATACACCTGCCTACATATACTGGGGACATATACACCTGGCTACATATACTGGGGACATATACCTCTGGCTACATATACTGGGGACATATACCGGGGACATATACACCTGCCTACATATACTGGGGACATATACACCTGCCTACATATACTGGGGACATATACCCCTGCCTACATATACTGGGGACATATACCCCTGCCTACATATACTGGGGACATATACCCCTGCCTACATATACTGGGGACATATACCCCTGCCTACATATACTGGGCACATATACCCCTGGCTACATATACTGGGGACATATACCCCTGGCTACATATACTGGGGACATATACCTCTGGCTACATATACTGGGGACATATACACCTGACTACATATACTGGGGACATATACCCCTGACTGCATATACTGGGGACATATACACCAGCCTACATATACTGGGGACATATACACCTGACTACATATACTGGGCACATATATCCCTGGCTACATATACTGGGCACATATATCCCTGGCTACATATACTGGGGACAACTGGCTGTTTGTCATTATGTGCATTTACTGGTGAAAAGCTGTCTCTTATTATGTGGATTTACTGGTGAAAAGCTGTCTCTTATTATGTGCATTTACTGGTAAAAAGAGGTCTTTTATTATGTGCATTTACTGGGGAAACGCTGTCTCTCATTACGTGCATTTACTGGTGAAAGGCTGTCTGTCATTACCTGCATTTACTGGTGAAACGCTGTCTCTTATGTGCATTTACTGGTGAAACGCTGTCTCTTATTATGTGCATTTACTGGAGAAACGCTGTCTCTCATTACGTGCATTTACTGGTGAAAGGCTGTCTGTCATTACCTGCATTTACTGGTGAAACGCTGTCTCTTATGTGCATTTAGTGGGGAAACGCTGTCTCTCATTACATGCATTTAGTCTACGTGTCACGGAGATCTGAACGTTTGGTTTGATGTGTCACGACTCCAAAAAGGTTGGGAACCACTGGTATATGGCATCAGGCGGCTTTGCTGTATGTTGTAAGGGACGTGTGTCTAGGCTTCTCTGACCAGTAGAGGGTGCTGTGTCTCCATTGTTTAAACCACAAATTATGCTGTTTTCTGCAAAAAAAAACAATACTTCCTTTAGTGATTAATAAACACAGAGCAGTGTTTTGTTTTGTGGGTTCAAAACTGCAGAAGACCTATTATTTAAAGCGGAATTAAAATAAGCAAAAAATAAGAGTTTAACTTACCTTGTGGTTCTGCTGGCCCCCTGCAGCCGCCCTGTGCCTGCGCAGCCACTCACCGATACTCCGGTCCCCGCAGATGTCCTGTGCCCGCGCAGCCACTCACCGATGCTCCGTTCCCTGCAGACATCCTGTGCCCGCGCAGCCACTCACCGATGCTCCAGTCCCCGCAGACATACCTCCCAATATTTTGAGATGAGAAAAAGGGACACTTAAGCCACACCCCTGACCACGCCCTCACCACAACCCTGGTCACGCATACCATAAAGATTTCATAAGAAAAATATGTTGTTTTATAATTCAAACCACACTGGTCCTTTCTATCCTGGTTCATTTTCCTTCATATTAACATTTTTAAATTAGTAATATATCCATTTAAAGGATGGGAATAAAGTTTAGAGTCAATTAAACACATTTTTAGTAGAGAAATATATATATTTACATAGAAAGAGGGACAAAGTCCTGAAAGAGGGACAAATGAGGAGGAAAGAGGGACAGAGGGACAGGGCTCCGAAAGAGGGACTGTCCCTCCGAAAAAGGGACAGTTGGGAGCTATGCCCGCAGATGTCTTGTGCCCGCGCAGCCACTCACCGATGCTCCGGTCCCCTGCAGACATCCTGTGCCCGCGCAGCCACTCACCGATGCTCCGGTCCCCGCAGATATCCTGTGCCCGCGCAGCCACTCACCGATGCTCTGGTCCCTGCAGACATCCTGTGCCCGCGCAGCCACTCACAGATGCTCCGGTCCCTGCAGACATCCTGTGCCCGCGCAGCCACTCACCGATGCTCCGGTCCCTGCAGACGTCCTGTGCCCGCGCAGCCACGCACCGATGCTCCGGTCCCTGCAGACATCCTGTGCCCGCGCAGCCACTCACCGATGCTCCGGTCCCCGCAGATGTCCTGTGCCCGCGCAGCCGCTCACGATGCTCCGGTCCCTGCAGACATCCTGTGCCCGCGCAGCCACTCACCGATGCTCCGGTCCCCGCAGATATCCTGTGCCTGCGCAGCCACTCCCTGATGCTCCGGTCCCTGCAGACATCCTGTGCCCGCGCAGCCACTCACCGATGCTCCGGTCCCCTGCAGCCGCCCTGTGCCCACGCAGCCACTCACCGATACTCCAGTCCCTGCAGATGTCCTGTGCCTGCGCAGCCACTCACCGATGCTCCGGTCCCTGCAGATGTCCTGTGCCTGCGCAGCCACTCACCCATGCTCCGGTCCCCGCAGATGTCCTGTGCCCGCGCAGCCACTCACCGATGCTCCGGTCCCTGCAGATGTCCTGTGCCCGCGCAGCCACTCACCGATGCTCCGGTCCCCGCAGATGTCCTGTGCCCGCGCAGCCACTCACCGATGCTCCGGTCCCTGCAGATGTCCTGTGCCCGCGCAGCCACTCACCGATGCTCCGGTCCCTGCAGATGTCCTGTGCCCGCGCAGCCACTCACCCATGCTCCGGTCCCCGCAGATGTCCTGTGCCCGCGCAGCCACTCACCGATGCTCCGGTCCCTGCAGATGTCCTGTGCCCGCGCAGCCACTCACCGATGCTCCGGTCCCCGCAGATGTCCTGTGCCCGCGCAGCCACTCACCGATGCTCCGGTCCCTGCAGATGTCCTGTGCCCGCGCAGCCACTCACTGATGCTCCGGTCCCTGCAGATGTCCTGTGCCCGCGCAGCCACTCACCAATGCTCCAGTCCCCCGCAGACATCCTGTGCCCGTGCAGCCACTCACCGATGCTCCGGTCCCTGCAGATGTCCTGTGCCCGCGCAGCCACTCACCGATGCTCCGGTCCCCGCAGATGTCCTGTGCCCGCGCAGCCACTCACCGATGCTCCGGTCCCTGCAGATGTCCTGTGCCCGCGCAGCCACTCACTGATGCTCCGGTCCCTGCAGATGTCCTGTGCCCGCGCAGCCACTCACCGATGCTCCGGTCCCCTGCAGCCGCCCTGTGCCCACGCAGCCACTCACCGATACTCCAGTCCCTGCAGATGTCCTGTGCCCGCACAGCCACTCACCGATGCTCCGGTCCCCTGCAGCCGCCCTGTGCCCACGCAGCCACTCACCGATACTCCAGTCCCTGCAGACATCCTGTGCCCGCGCAGCCACTCACCGATACTCTGGTCCCCGAAAAAAAGCACTGCGCCTGTGCGGCTACGTCCTTGCTCTCTCACCAGGAGTGTACTGCACAGGCGCAGTAGTTTTTCTGACGTTAAAGTCATAAATTCTGGAAGTGAACCGGAGGCGGGGCCGGAGCATCGGTGAGTGGCTGCGTGGGCACAGGATACCATTAGAAGCCCCAGGTACGTTCCACTCTCTTTTCCCGCTACCCTCACAGTACTCCTTTAAGTTTTTTTTTTATTTTTTACTGTTGACTAAATTATGACCTGATCTGATGCTATGGCTTGCTTGTTTTCACTACCTGCAACCCGACCCGCACCCACAGGCCGCTACCCGCAACCCGACCTGCAACCCTGTCAGAATCAAAACAGTTACCCGAACCCGACCCGAAATTCGTAAAACGACCCGATCCAGGACTTTAGTCTGCATGCCTGGGTGCTTCATATCATACATGTAATGGCCATGGAAGTGATTGGAACACCTGGATGATTTGGGAGGCGTGTCACAGTAGTTTTGGCAGGACAGCAACGTTCCTGTTATCTGGAACTCAAGCAACCGAAAATCTCAACTAACCGGCAGGGAAAATTAGGGACAGGGCTTTGGGTGGTTTGCAGGACATAAAATACTTACCAAGCCTCTGGGGGGGGCGCCGTCTACCCATCCTGTAGCCCCCAGCGGCTTTCCAGCATCCGTGCACGATGTGGGTCAGGTGACACGCCTGGAGCCGTACACGGAGGACGCCGGAGAGCCGCTAGAAGCTAACGGAAGGGTAGAGGCTTAATAAGTATTTTATGCTGCAAGGAGGGGGGGGGGGGGGTGCTTTTTTGCCTGGTTGCTCAAGGAATCTGCAAGCACATGTATATGGCATCAGGCAGCTTTGCTGTATGTTGCAAGGAACATGTGTTTAGGCTGCTCTGACCAGTAGAGGGTGCTGTGACTCCATTGTTTAAACCACAAATTATGCTGTTTTCTGCAAAAAAGCCAAAACTTCCTTAGTGGTTGATTAACAAAGAGCAGTGTTTTGTTAAAACTGCAGAAAACCTATTATTTAAAGCAGAATTGAAATAAGCAAAAAAATAAGAGTTTCACTTACCCGGGGCTTCTGCTGGCCCCCTGCAGCCGCCCTGTGCCTGCGCCGCCACTCACCGATGCTCCGGTCCCCGCAGATGTCCTGTGCCCGCGCAGCCACTCACCGATGCTCCGATCCCCGAAGATGTCCTGTGCCCGCGCAGCCACTCACTGATGCTCCGGTCCCTGCAGATGTCCTGTGCCTGCGCAGCCACTCACCGATGCTCCGGTCCCTGCAGATGTGCTTTGCACACGCTGCCACTCACCGATGATCCACCCCCCGCAGATGTCCTGTGCCCGTGCAGCCACTCACCGATGATCCACCCCCCGCAGATGTCCTGTGCCCGTGCAGCCACTCACTGATACTCCGGTCCCCGCAGATGTCCTGTGCCCGCGCAGCCACTTACCAATGCTCCAGTCCCCGCAGATGTCTTGTGCCCGCGCAGCCACTCACCGATGCTCCAGTCCCTGCAGATGTCCTGTGCCCGCGCAGCCACTCACCGATGCTCCGCCCCCTGCAGACATCCTGTGCCCGCGCAGACACTCACCGATACTCCGGTCCCTGCAGATGTGCTGTGCCCGCGCAGCCACTCACCGATACTCCGGTCCCCTGCAGACATCCAGCGCCCACGCAGCCACTCACCGATGCTCCGGTCCCCGCAGATGTCCTGTGCCCGCACAGCCACTCACCGATGCTCTGGTCCCTGCAGATGTCCTGTGCCTGCGCAGCCACTCACCGATGCTCCGGTCACCGCAGATGTCCTGTGCCCGTGCAGCCACTCACTGATGCTCCACCCCCCGCAGATGTCCTGTGCCCACGCAGCCACTCACCGATACTCCGGTCCCCCGCAGATGTCCTGTGCCCACACAGCCACTCACCGATACTCCGGTCCCCGCAGATGTCCTGTGCCCGCGCAGCCACTTACCAATGCTCCGGTCCCCGCAGATGTCCTGTGCCCGCGCAGCCACTCACTGATGCTCCGATCCCCACAGATGTCCTGTGCCTGTGCAGCCACTCACCGATGCTCCGGTCCCTGCAGATGTCCTGTGCCCGCGCAGCCACTCACCGATGCTCTGGTCCCCTGCAGACATCCAGCGCCCACGCAGCCACTCACCGATGCTCCGGTCCCCGCAGATGTTCTGTGCCCACGCAGCCACTCACCGATGCTCCGGTCCCCGCATATGTCCTGTGCCTGCGCAGCCACTCACCGATGCTCCGATCCTCGCATATGTCCTGTGCCCGCGCAGCCACTCACCAATGCTCCGGTCCCCGAAGATGTCCTGTGCCCGCGCAGCCACTCACCGATGCTCCGATCTCCGCATATGTCCTGTGCCTCACAGCCACTCACCAATGCTCCGATCCCCGCATATGTCCTGTGCCCGCGCAGCCACTCACCGATGCTCCGGTCCCCGCAGGCAGCTTTGCTGTATGATGCAAGGAACGTGTGTTTAGGCTGCTCTGACCAGTAGAGGGTGCTGTGACTCCATTGCTTAAACCACAAATTATGCTGTTTTCTGCAAAAAAAGCCAAAACTTCCTTAGTGGTTGATTAACAAAGAGCAGTGTTTTGTTTTGTGGGTTCAAAACTGCAGAAAACCTATTATTTAAACAAGCAGAATTGAAATAAGAAAAAAAATAAGAGTTTCTCTTACCCGGGGCTTCTGCTGGCCCCCTGCAGCCGCCCTGTGCCTGCGCCGCCACTCACCGATGCTCCGGCCCCCGCAGACATCCTGTGCCTGCGCCGCCACTCACCGATGCTCCGGTCCCCGCAGATGTGCTGTGCCTGCGCAGCCACTCACCGATGCTCCACCCCCCGCAGATGTCCTGTGCCCGGGCAGCCACTCACCAATGCTCCGGTTCCCCAAAGATGTCCTGTGCCCGGGCAGCCACTCACCAATGCTCCGGTTCCCCAAAGATGTCCTGTGCTCGCGCAGCCACTCACCGATGCTCCGGTCCCTGCAGATGTCCTGTGCCCGCGCAGCCACTCACCGATGCTCCGGTCCCTGCAGACGTCCTGTGCCCGCGCAGCCACTCACCAATGCTCCGGTTCCCCAAAGATGTCCTGTGCCCGCACAGCCACTCACCGATGCTCCGGTCCCCGCAGATGTCCTGTGCCCGCAAAGCCACTCACCGATGCTCCGGTCCCCACAGATGTTCTGTGCCTGCAAAGCCACTCACCCATGCTCCGGTCGCCACAGATGTCCTGTGCCCGCACAGCACTCACCCATGCTCCGGTCCCTGCAGACATCCTGTGCCCGCACAGCCACTCACCGATGCTCCGGTCCCTGCAGATGTCCTGTGCCCGCACAGCCACTCACCGATGCTCCGGTCCCTGCAGACGTCCTGTGCCCGCACAGCCACTCACCGATGCTCCGGTCCCTGCAGACGTCCTGTGCCCGCACAGCCACTCACCGATGCTCCGGTCCCCTGCAGATGTCCTGTGCCCGCACAGCCACTCACCGATGCTCCGGTCCCTGCAGACGTCCTGTGCCCGCGCAGCCACTCACCGATGCTTTGGTCCCCCGCAGACGTCCTGTGCCCGCGCAGCCACTCACCAATGCTCCAGTCCACACAGATGTCCTGTGCCCGCGCAGCCACTCACCGATGCTCCGGTCTTTGCAGCCGCCCTGTGCCTGCGCAGCCACCGATGCTCCGGTCCCCGCAGATGTCCTGTGCCCGCGCAGCCACTCACCGATGCTCCGCCCCCTGCAGATGTCCTGTGCTTGCGCAGCCACCGATGCTCCGGTCCCTGCAGATGTCCTGTGCCCGCGCAGCCACTCACCGATGCTCCGGTCCCCGCAAATGTCCTGTGCCCGCACAGCCACTCACCGATGCTCCGGTCCCCGCAGATGTCCTGTGCCTGCGCAGCCACTCACTGATGCTCCGGTCCCCGCAGATGTCCTGTGCCCGCGCAGCCACTCACCGATGCTCCGGTCCCTGCAGACATCCTGTGCCCGCGCAGCCACTCACCAATGCTCCGGTTCTCCAAAGATGTCCTGTGCCCGCACAGCCACTCACCGATGCTCCGGTCCCCGCAGATGTCCTGTGCCCGTGCAGCCACTCACCGATGCTCCGGTCCCCACAGATGTCCTGTGCCCGCAAAACCACTCACCGATTCTCCGGTCCCCACAGATGTCCTGTGCCCGCAAAGCCACTCACTGATGCTCCGGTCCCTGCAGATGTCCTGTGCCCGCTCTGCCACTCACCGATGCTCCGGTCCCTGCAGATGTCCTGTGCCCGCACAGCCACTCACCGATGCTCCGGTCCCTGCAGATGTCCTGTGCCCGCGCAGCCACTCACCGATGCTCCGGTCCCTGCAGATGTCCTGAGCCCGCGCAGCCACCCACCGATGCTCCGGTCCCTGCAGATGTCCTGTGCCTGTGCAGCCACTCACCGATGCTCCGGTCCCCTGCACACGTCCTGTGCCCGCGCAGCCACTCACCGATGCTCCGGTCCCTGCAGATGTCCTGAGCCCGCGCAGCCACTCACCGATGCCCCGGTCCCTGCAGATGTCCTGTGCCCGTGCAGCCACTCACCGATGCTCCGGTCCCTGCAGATGTGCTGTGCCCGTGCAGCCACTCACCGATGCTCCGGTCCCTGCAGATGTGCTGTGCCCGTGCAGCCACTCACCGATGCTCCGGTCCCTGCAGATGTGCTGTGCCCGCATAGCCCCTGCAGATGTCCTGTGCTCGCACAGCCACTCACCGATGCTCCGGTCCCTGCAGATGTGCTGTGCCCGCACAGCCACTCACCGATACTCCGGTCCCTGCAGATGTGCTGTGCCCGCACAGCCACTCACCGATACTCCGGTCCCTGCAGATGTCCTGTGCCCGCAAAGCCACTCACCGATGCTCCGGTCCCCGCAGATGTCCTGTGCCCGCTCTGCCACTCACCGATGCTCCGGTCCCCGCAGATGTCCTGTGCCCGCTCTGCCTCTCACCGATACTCCGGTCCCTGCAGCCGCCCTTTGCCTGAACCGCCACTCAAGAATGCTCCGGATTGAAGAGTTAAAGGACCACTGTAATGAAAAATGTACAATACACGTGTTTACATACCTATAAGGCATACATTTCCCCCAGAATAAAATGTACTACACAACTTTTTCCCATGTTGCTGTCACTTACAGCAGGTAGTAAAAAAATCAGACAAATCTGACGAGTTTTGGACTAGTGCATCACCTTGTGGGGGGGGGGGTTTCTCAGTATTTCCTTTATTCTTTACAAAAGCACTGTATGGAGAGGATGTATTCAAAGATGCCAGCCTTCCTACTCACTTGCACATTATTTTGGCAAATGGACCAAGCAACTTCCATTCAGTAAGTGCAATTTGACATAAAGAACGACCCTGAGAATCCCCCCTGAGGAGATGGACTTGTCCAAAACCTGTCAGATCTGTCAGATTTTTACTATCTACTGTAAGTGAGAATGACATAGGAAACAAAGTAAATTATAGTGCATTTTACTCCTTGACAAATGTGTGTCTCTGGAAATGTACATCTTATATGTATATACAGGGCCCGGGCAGAGGCAGAGGCGAGAGAGGCTCCAGCCTCAGGGTACAGTGTAGGAGGGGGCGCAGGGCGGGGCCGAGGCAGAGGCGAGAGAGGTTCCAGCCTCAGGGCGCAGTGTAGAAAGGGGGGCGGGGCTGAGGCAGAGGCGAGAGAGGCTCCAGCCTCAGGGCGCAGTGTAGGAGGGGCGCACAACTCACTCAGCTATCATTCCTCTATTGTGTATGAAGCTGAGAGACATAAGGAAAGGGGATGCATGGCAGTGACTGCAAGCCAGATAACTAGAGATGAAGGTGTTGGGGGCCCTGGGGCACCTCTTAGTGTAATAGCAATCAGTGTGTGACGGCTGGGGTGGGAGGGATGGGGGAGGGGCCTCTTAGTGTAATAGCAATCAGTGTGTGACGGCTGGGGTGGGAGGGATGAGGGAGGGGCCTCTTAGTGTAATAGCAATCAGTGTGTGACGGCTGGGGTGGGAGGGATGGGGGAGGGGCCTCTTAGTGTAATAGCAATCAGTGTGTGACGGCTGGGGTGGGAGGGATGGGGAGGGGCCTCTTAGTGTAATAGCAATCAGTGTGTGACGGCTGGGGTGGGAGGGATGGGGAAGGGGCCTCTTAGTGTAATAGCAATCAGTGTGTGACGGCTGGGGTGGGAGGGATGAGGGAGGGGCCTCTTAGTGTAATAGCAATCAGTGTGTGACGGCTGGGGTGGGAGGGATGGGGGAGGGGCCTCTTAGTGTAATAGCAATCAGTGTGTGACGGCTGGGGTGGGAGGGATGGGGAGGGGCCTCTTAGTGTAATAGCAATCAGTGTGTGACAGCTGGGGTGGGAGGGATGGGGAGGGGCCTCTTAGTGTAATAGCAATCAGTGTGTGACGGCTGGGGTGGGAGGGATGGGGAGGGGCCTCTTAGTGTAATAGCAATCAGTGTGTGACGGCTGGGGTGGGAGGGATGAGGGAGGGGCCTCTTAGTGTAATAGCAATCAGTGTGTGACGGCTGGGGTGGGAGGGATGGGGAGGGGCCTCTTAGTGTAATAGCAATCAGTGTGTGACGGCTGGGGTGGGAGGGATGAGGGAGGGGCCTCTTAGTGTAATAGCAATCAGTGTGTGATGGCTGGGGTGGGAGGGATGGAGGAGGGGCCTCTTAGTCTAATAGCAATCAGTGTGTGACGACTGGGGTGGGAGGGATGGAGGAGGGGCCTCTTAGTGTAATAGCAATCAGTGTGTGACGGCTGGGGTGGGAGGGATGGGGAGGGGCCTCTTAGTGTAGTAGCAATCAGTGTGTGACGGCTGGGGACATTGCACCTCCAGACATTGGTGATCATTATACAGTACAATACACTTTGCTCTTGTAACTTCCTTCCTGATTACAGTCATCTGGGCTTAGTAAAACTTTTGTGAAGGGTTTGATAACAAGCCAGGTCATTATAATCAGGAAATAGATGTGAATGTAACAAGTGGAATGATTCCTATAATGAGGAATGTGGTGTGTCGGTGTGACTTGTCCTCTTGTCCAGTCATTGGGGGTGCAGACTCTTGTCCTGTTGTCCAGTCATTGGGGGTGGAGACTCTCGTCCAGTCATTGGGGGTGGAGACTCTTGTCCTCTTGTCCAGTCATTGGGGGTGGAGACTCTTGTCCTCTTGTCCAGTCATTGGGGGTGGAGACTCTTGTCCTCTTGTCCACTCATTGGGGGTGGAGACTCTTGTCCTCTTGTCCACTCATTGGGGTGCAGACTCTTGTCCAGTCATTGGGGGTGCAGACTCTTGTCCTCTTGTCCAGTCAGCCGTTCACCGCCGCTGCCTCCAGGTCCCCGGTGATGACGTCAGGACGACCTCGTGGACTGCGCAGTCTGCTCCAACCCATGTGGCGGTGATTGACAGCGCCGCTCATGCAGGCGCAGTACAGGCTGACCTGGAGGTCGCCCTGACGTCATCGCTGGGGACCTGGAAGCAGCGGCAGCGAACAGCTGACTGCAGAGCTGCGGCGAGGGACATGCTGGGAGATTGGGGCTGGACGAGCCCTGGGTAAGTAGCACTTATTTTATTTAAAAATGCCTGATAACTCCTTTAAAGAGCGGTTTTCTGCAGATTGTGATCTGGCATGAGGGCCCCAGAAATTTTTGAAGGCGGCTCTGTGCAGAGTGACAGCCTGCAGTACCGCTACAGGACATCAGGTGTCATCACGCGATGGTGACAGCCTGCAGTACCACTACAGGACACCAGGTGTCATCACGCGGTGGTGGCGTGATGATGACTTGACGTCTGACGCAGGAAGCCCAGGAAGAGTCAAGGAAGGTGATCGCGCTGGTAATATCCTTCCTCCATTTGGCTGCACTGCGCGTCACCAACTCCCTAGCGGTTATGTCCTTCTGCCTGCGCCCCCCTTCTTCTACTTGCCAATCTGTGCCCAGGGCGGCCGCCCTTCCCGCCCTGCCCTAGAAACGGCCCTGTGCAGTAGTTGTGAGGTCAAGATTCTTGTACAGAAAAAGCAACAGAATTATCTATAGAGACTGGTATGAAGGGGTTAATGCATATAATATCTGTATCTCCAATGACCTGACAGAAGTATTTTTTTTGTTTATCATTCATAAATCATTTTTTTTATTTATTCTGTGACATTCCAGGAATTCACCTTCCAGTTCAGATTTGTGATTTTCCTGGCCGACAGTTCACCTATGTGGGAGGAGCCAGAGGTGTATGAAGAGGAGGCGGAGCCTGCTGTAGCATCAGCTGGAGGATGAGAATCTCTCAGCCAGGTGAGTGTACATAGTGCAGGAGACTGATCAGCTGATGGCTGGAGAGAGAGAGGGGCCTTGCGGGTCTCATGCCTACAAGTCCCGGCCTGCCCGAGAAAGGGAACCAGGAGAATCAAAGGTTATTTAATGAACAAAACATAAAAAAATGAAAACAGCCAAACCCAAAGCTCCCAACTGTCCCTTTTTCAGATCAGTCCTTCCTTGGGCACCAAATCCCCTGTCCCTCTTTCTCCCTCTTACAGGACTGATGTACAGATCTGTGTAAATATGTGTATTTTTCTACTGAAAGATTTGTTTAACCCCCTTGGTGGTATGATTCTTTCCAGATTTTAGGGTCTAAAAGCGTTGCAATTTTTTTGCACCCTTTCAGACCCTAAAACCTGGAAAAAATCATGCTGCCCGGGAGATCTGCAGCAGTTTTACGAAGCGAATTAACTTATCTGTATGTTTTTGGGAACTGGGAGGAAACTGGAGTGCCCAGAGGAAACCCACACAGATACGGAGAGAACATACAAACTCCTTGCAGCTGTTTTGTACAGCAGGAGACATCGGCAGCGCTTCCAAACAGAGGCTGCACCCGAATTGACTACCTGCAATAGATGTGCAGAGCTCCACAATGTGGACAAAAATACACAACATGCATTCAAATCAGGTACAGCAAAGGAGGACGTTATCTTCAGTATAAATAATATGTGCACAAATGATTCCCTACTAGACTGCCAATGTCTCCTGCTGTACAAAACTCATGTAAGTATACTTATGGCTAGCTGCATCCATGTGCATCAACTTGCATTCAATTTGCAGCAGACGTGAGCCGCACGCTGGAGCGCAGGGAGATGCCGATCTGGCGAGGTCGGCATCTGCAGCGGAGGGGACCAGGAGCCCCCGGAGCTGCGGCGAGAACACAGGAGGGCTGCCAGGGCTGGAGGAAGCCTGAGGTAAGTGGATTTTTGCTTTTTAACCATCCTGGACCTTCCCTTTAAAGTGGACCCAAATTAAAAATACAAGATTTCAGAAATAAAATCTATTTTGTACATTATATTAATAAATAGCAGCCTTTTTTCAGCTGCATGATGACAAATAGAAAATATTTTACATTTATTGGAGGAACCCCTCCCTTCCTTTCATATTGCCGGGACAGAATCCGGCAGACTGGTGGAGTAGGAGGTGTCCAGCAAAGGAGGAATTGCTAATGGCTGCCCCCAGTATAACCCTAGCTATGCAAAGAGGAGGGTGAAAAGCATGCACTAAAATGCTCATAGGCTTGAAGAAGTGTTTATTTATCTTTGTATGCGTCAGAGCGGTGCAACTAAATATTTAGTCAGCATTATAAACGATGGCAAATGAGAATGAATATTTTATGCTCTTTTAGGGTTTGTTCACACTAGGGACATTTTTGCCTTTTTTTAAGCGCGGCGATTTTGAAAATCGCCCTAAAAGCGTTTGTGCAATGATTCCCTATGAGAGAGTTCTGATCTGAGCGGTTAGATGACGATCTGCTCACCAAAGCGCTGCCTGTACCAATTTTGGGAGATTTGCCTCAATGGAACATATAGGGAAATCGCAAAGTGCTTCATGAAGTGAAAAAACAAATCGTTCTGCAAAAGCGCTTAAAAAAGTGCTTTATAAAAAAATCGCAGTACGCAGGTAAGCGCCGGGAGGCACTAAAAAACATCGCGCAAAAAATCAAAAACCGCTGGTGTCAGCAATTTCGATTTTAGACGTGAACAAGGTCTTAAAAAAAGGCTGCATCCCTAGAGAGCGTTCTATTGCCCGCCCACACACTGCAGACGTATTTCCAATAAATTTCAGTTGAGTGCTGTTTGCCCACCGTTCATACTGGCCTCTTCCTGTGTTTATGGTGTTTATGAGTTGTCCCCCCCCCCCCCCCCCCCGAGCACCTGTACCATGTGACACCGGCGCAGGCAGTGACGTCAGTACATGCGGCATTGTTACGTAGTACAGGCGCTCGTGGTGGCAATTCAATAAGGCGCTGGTCACAGAAGGAGGCGAGATACCGCGTTGGCATGGCAGGTGCCTCCTCTGAACTTCTCCTGGTGAACTTCTGACCCCCTGCACCATCTGCTGGTCCTGCGTTGACCTTTCACCTCTCAGGAACAGGAAGTTCCCTCAGACTGCAGAGTTTCCACCTTCGCTGACAGGTGTGCGTTAATCACTATTAAGATAAGGACTCTTCTCACCATCCTGTGGAGGGAATTTCCCTCTGCTGCAGCTGAGTAATCACTGTGCAGGTGAGATAGAGATCTGAGGCAGGTACTTATCACTGCAGCAGTCTGGAGGGGACGAGTCTGAAGGAACATTCTGTCTGAACTTGACTGTTAGGCAGGCAGTGAAAGTTTTTTCTTTTTTTTTTTGCAAAGTAATCCTTCTTGTGCCACAAGGGCTGAACCTTCCCTTGGCGCTAGTCTCAAACAAATATGGTGGTCACAGCACTCAACCAGGCCAGTGTGTGATTGGAGTAACCAATAACTATATGCAGAGGAGGGGAAGAAAAACCCTTAAAGATAGCACTACACATATTAACCACTTAACGACCGCCTAACGCCGATAGACGGCGGCAGGTCGTAAGTGGTTTTACATGGAGGGCGTTCGAGCGGCCGTTCCATGTCTGTTCACAGAGGGTGTCTCCGTGAACAGCCTGCGAGCCTCCGATTGCGGCTCGCAGGCTAAATGTAAACACGCGGGGAAGAAATCCCCGGTGTTTACGTCGCACAGCAGCGCCGTAAAGGAGATCGGCGATCCCTGGCCTCCGATTGGATCGCCGTCCTGTGCCGCCCATGGGAAGGAGGGGAGGGAGGGAAAGAGAGGGAGGCTGGAAATCACTGCGGAGGGGGGCATTGAGGAGACCCCTCCCCCCCACTAAAGCAGGACATCCCCCTAGTGGGGAAAAAAGGGGGGGGGGGGGAAATCTGGTCGCCCTGGCTAGAGGCTGATCTGTGCTGTGGGCTGGAGAGTTTAGAGGACCCAGCAGGGAACCTCACAGGGAACAGTTCTGCAATCACAGCACCCTCTGACAGCATAAAGCGTTGTGATTGGCTGAATAGTGTGGGCGGAGTTTAATACAACCTATTGGAAACCTAGCAGGGTGAGATGTGTACAATCAGTTGTAAGAAGTAAAGTGCTAGTAGTGTAAGAAAAAAGAAATATGTGACTAAAAAACATAAGAAAAAAAAACACTCAAAGTGCAAAATAATACCAAACAAAAACATTACAGTGGTATTATTATAGAAAGGTGCTGGTGCTATAATACGATGCTGGTAGGTGGCACAGTTAGGCAATAAACGTGTATACTTCCCCCAGGTTTTGTAAGGATGGCACGGTTGGCACCAGGAATGGATTGGGAGGAGGTATAGTGCTGAATGGTGTAATGGTTAAGGGCTCTGACTCTGACGTAGGAGACCAGAGTTTGAATCTCGGCTCCTCCCTCTACCAATGCCTAACCCCAAGCTATCCCTCTGCCGATATCTGTGCCGCCTTCCGCTGCAGATTTTATTTATTATACATTATCATTTATTATACAATTTTTCAGCAGATTTACCTGCTAGATCGACTATTTCCAGCGTGTCCAATCTGAGAGTCGATCGATTTTTTGAGCAATTTTTTTTACCGATTTCCATTCGTTTCTACGGAAATCAGTAAGAAAATCGCTCAACAAAATCGATCGATTCTCAGATAGGACGTGCTGGAAATAATCGATCTGGCAGGTAAATCTGCCGAAAAATTGTATGGTGTGGATCCAGCATAAGCTGCACCTCTGGTGTCTGAACTAAACAATGGGAGCCATTATAGCCTCAATTAACATGGCGGTCTATTCCGCTTTGGGCGTTTGAACCTCAGACTTTTATGTATGGTGAGTGTCGTGTCAGACTGTAGTGAGGGTCGGTCAATAACAGGGGAATCATTCCAAATGTATGCTAATTTAATGCAAATGAATGCAGTTTGGAAATGCACCAATGGAATGCAGCAGCTGCTGTACAGTATTTCAGGAGATGGAAATAATGTGATGATGATGTAAAGATTATTCAGCAAGGCTGGAGGAGCAGTACTGTACATCAGTGGGTGCCCAGCAGGTGGCAGTGTGACGATACTGGCACTGCTTCATGACATCAGCTGCTATCACAGCCACTGAGGACTCTTTCATACAGACAGCTTGACAGCTGGTGGGTCTGCCAACTATTAACCGCCGGGCACACGCCTGCAGGCAGCTGCCAGCTCTCAGCATGGTATGGAGATGGTGCCACAGTGTACATGTCAGCAGATGACGCTTTTTTACCAGTGCAGTAACCACACCTTGTGACAATCCCTGACCGCATTCGCCACCATTTAAAGTGACCAAACACCATTTTTAGCATTCGGACCATCTCAATATCACATTAAAAATGCATACCAATAATGTGGCTCATTACTAAAAAAAAGACTTCAATTTTTACCTCTTCTTCTTTTTACATTTAAAAGTGTAGAAGAGGCTTTTTATCCTACTTCCATGGCCTGCCAAACCACAGAATACGGCAGATAAGGACTGATGTAATTATTTTATTGCACACATTAGCAGAAGCTTTCATCAGCTGGGGGTGGGGACTACACTGTGCTTCAAATACTTTAGAGAAGTCACAGATGCTATCTTCACACCTTCCCTGGACAAATAATGGGCAGCTAGAAGGGGAGGGGGAACAAAGCAGCTCCTATAGCTATTAGAAACCAGGAAAAAAGAAGTAGTGCTTCAGCAGTTAAACCACTCAGTTCACCCACCTAAGCAGAAGAATAGACCAAAAGGAAAAAGCACATTTAAATACATAGCTTAGTAGCCAAGCAGTGGCCAGTCAATGTCTCGCAAGTGGGAGAATACACATGGGCGGTTGGTGTCAGTGGTTGCTAGGGAATGATCAGTCTTATGATTACTGTATAATTCTAAGGGCTCATTTCCACTATAGCGAATCCGCATGCGTTGTCGCACAGCCAATACAAGTGGATGGGCCTGTTTCCACTTGTGCGTTGTGCGGAGCGTTTTTGTGTGCGGGGAAAATCTGCACGGCAGAGCCGTCAGAATTCGCTCCCCGCACACCGCTAAGCGAATCGCATACAATGTATCTAATAGGGAAATCGCATGCGGTTTTGGCATGCGTTTTTCCCCGCGATTTCACATGCGATTTCGCATAGGAGGTAATGTTAATTTACACAGGCAGTGAAATGGTTAAAATCGCCCACCTACTACCCTATGCGAAATCGCGGGAAAAAACGAATGCAAAATCGCACCCGCATCCTCACTGTCTCATGTAATGTCTGCCTGACAGTTGCCATCTACTGCAGACTTAGAGGGAAGTGTGGGTGCCGCCATAACTACACACAGTTCAAAAATGCTGCCCCTGAAATCTCTACGCCTGATGCAAATGTTTCGCCTTGCTTCATGAGAGAACCGGCCCTGCTTAAAGAGACTCTGTAACAAAATGTTGAGCCTTATTTCTTCTATCCTATTCTAATGTGCTCTGTCTAACTGCAGCCTTTCCTAGTTGCACAGTGGCTGTATTATCTCTGTTATATGATCTAATCTTCTCTCCTCTGTCGGGCTGATGCAGTCAGGCTGGAATGTGCAGGGCTGCTTGTGATTGGCTAGAAGCTATACACACCCTCTCCAGGCCCCCTGCACACTCTGTATGACTCACACATTGAGCTACTCTCAGCCTATCACGTGCTATGTCTTTTGTTTGTAAACACTGCCTAAAACTGGCAATTACAAGCCAGGATTGCAGCAGGGAGTGGCAGAAACAGCACAGAGGGGCCCAGGAGAACATAATGAATAGAAAGGTATGCTTTTTATTGTAAGAATTTTACAGTACAGATTCTCTTTTTAATGAATCAAGCTTTTATAATGCAAACCACACTGGTCTTTTTGAGCTTTATTAGCTTTCCATCTTATCAACTTTGAAAATGATGTACTGTATACCTATAGAGAGAAAGAAAGAAGATAGGTTTAGAGTCAATTCAATACATTTTTCAGTAAAAAAACAAAAACATATATTTACGTTAATGTGTCTGTTGGTCAAAAAAGGGAGCTAAGTTCACAATGACAGAAGGGCCAGTCACACATTGTGGGTGTAACACAAGATCGCTGAGTCAGTGTAATGTGCAGCGGCAGATAACAGTGATAGGCGCGCACACACACCACATGCCGCCACACTCAGTGCTGCTGGGGACAGCCAGTGACCGTATCATTCCACCGCCAGGCATCAGCTGCGTTTCCTGCTGCCGGGAATCCACCATCTCTCTGTGTCACCTCGGTGACCCGTCAGGCTCTGTCCCGGCCACCAAAAGGAGAATCTGAATGTAAAACTCTCAATCCATTTATACGCTATTCAGCATTTTTTATATTTATATAGCGCCAACATCTAGTACAGAACAAATATTGGGAGCCCAGGTACGTGAGATGTGCAAAACTCTGTACAATCACAACCGGGCAGCACGGTGGCATAGTGGTTAGCTCTCTCGCCTTGCAGCACTGGGTCCCTGGTTCGAATCCCAGCCAGGGCACTATCTGCAAAGAGTTTGTATGTTCTCTCCGTGTCTGCGTGGGTTTCCTCCGGGCACTCCGGTTTCCTCCCACATTCCAAAAAACATACAGATAAGTTAATTGGCTCCCCCTAAAAACATTGGCCCTAGACTACAGTACTTACACTACATAATATAGACATATGGCAATGGTAGGGATTAGATTGTGAGCTCCTTTGAGGGACAGTTAGTGACAAGATATATATATATATACACTGTACAGCGCTGCGTAATATGTCGGCGCTATATAAATACTAAATAAAAATGTCAAAAAAATCAGCAATGCAAGCAAAAATAAATACTGTACAAGTGAGACTGAAGCGAAAATAACAACAACTTATGACATAATACAGTATGTGTGGTATGGATAATTCATAGAACAATAGTAGCGAAGAAAAGAGTCTCATATTTTTATTTACAATTATAAAGCTTTTTTTTTAATAACATTGCATACATCTCTTACATTTCCAGTTTACAAACTACACTCTGTATGTCAAACTATGAAACAGAGCAGAGCTAATGACCCCTTAAACTTTCCTGCAGTAAAACCTTAAACACACAAGAAACAGTGAGAGACAGGTTGAGATAAGAGCTTCAGAAAACAGGACTATAGCTTGGGTTGGAGAGCTCAGAGAAACTCTTTTGCATAGATAACAATTGAAGTTTCTTAAAGGATACCAGAGCTGAAATAAGCTAGAGAAACTGCCCCCGATATCTACCTAAATTCCCCTCCAGCAGCCAGTTTCTGGTCGCCGGAGTCGGGGTTTATTGCACAGGCGCTGGCCGGGCTGCGCACGTCCTACAACGCCCCTGTGGCTGGGAGCAGTCTGCGTTTGACAACACTATGTCATACGCATGACATCATATGCATGGACAGGGCGCTCCCAGGCACAGGCAAGTTATAGGCCTGGCCAGCACCTGTGCATGAAAGCCAACTCCGGTGACCAGGAAGTTGCTGCCGGAGGGGCATTTAGGTAGATATCGGGGGCAGACAGGAGAACGGTGGGGAACAGTAGGCATCAGAACAGGTCACAGTATATCCCTGCTCCCCCCGCTTCTCTAACTTATACCGGCTCAGGTATCCTTTAACTCTTCCTGTACTGGAAACAATATGAGACTCATATCTGTACTGCTAATGCTTTATTTCTTAGCTGTACTACACATGCAAATCATTATATCATAAGTTTATTTTCACTTCAGATTCCCAAATGAGTGGTTTGGGACATCATTAATACTAGTACACATTCATATGACAAATTACAGCAGAATAAGAAACACTAGGTGGAGGTTCCTGCCCTTGCCAGCTTCTAGAGCACAGGTGTCAAACTCAAGGCCCGTAGGCCAATTGTGGCCCTCCTTGCCATTCTATGTGGCCCTTGGAGCTTCAAATGTGCATCATTGTAAGTGGTAAAAGAATCAGTACTCTTCCTTCCCATTCAGAAGATGACCGTATTTTTGGTTGAAACGTTGTCAGTTTCAGCCCGAGTGCAGCAACAACCCAGAGGCCCCTCTCCCTGTGAAATTACCATGGTGCCCCTTCTTTAGATCCAAATAGACAAGATTAGATTTCACCGACGATGGCCTCCCCCATCTCTCCCCAGCTGTCCCTAAGTGATCACAAAACGTTTTCTTTGCGGTGACGGTTTTCTTTTCCAGACATTTTGATCTCCGGATGATTGACATAATGAAAGCTGCCTGAACTCTGATGACTGGAGCACCTCAGGCCACGGCCCGGGTTGTCTTTTCACTGATCCAAGCCTAGAGCTGGATTATAAAGAAAATGAGTTTGGTGCTGAACAAAATCTCCAAGGAATTCCCCCTGCAGGTGGAATGTGACCGTCTACCTATCTGCGGAAGGCTCCAGAACACGACTCCCAGCTGAGGCCAGCGCAATCCTCGCTAGGAGCTGAACATGGACACCGGTGGGCTCAGGAGAAGAAGAATTCATAAACTTCAAAGTGCCTCGCCTGCTCTGAGCATACAGGACATGACAGGTGCTCGAGCAGCACAGGAAACATGACGGCTGACGTGTCAGGCCGCACACACGTACTTATGGGTTCTTCATGAACATTTCATTATACAGTGTATAGCTTAGCAACAGTTATTTTACAGACACAATGGCTTTAAAGTAAACCTGTAAGAAAAAAAGTGCCTCTGAGTGGTACTTACCACGGGAGCGGGAAGCCTCTGGGTCATAATGAGGCCTCCCCCATCCTCTGTGCCTCCTCGTTCCAGCGCTGGCTCCCCCAAACAGCACACCATAATAATATTTACATCTGCGCTCCCGCCTATCGCGCAGGCGTCGTACCAGCTTCCCCTCAGCAGGGCCGGCTCCAGACTTTTTTGCTGCCCGAGGCAAACTTGTGAGAATGCCCCCGAATTGAAATGATCACAGAGCACCCGACAATTTGCACTGCACGTTATAACTGCGGTGAGGCCCCTAAAAAACAACCTCAGGGCCCTTTTCCACTATAGCGGTTGCGATTGCTGAATCGCAAAATCGCAAACCGCTAGTGATTTTCAAATCGCTACGGTTTGCTTTTTAACATAGGAATCGCGGTAGGTCATTTCCACTACCGCGATTCGTTTTTTACTTAATCGCGATCGCACGGCGGATCGATTATTGCCACGAATTTGCTATGCAGTGCATACGTCGGGAAATTTTTAACTTTTGCTGAATCTCAAATGCTAGCGTTCAGCACGAACGCTAGCGATTGCTAGTGGAAAAGGGCCCTCAAGATAAGTAGGTAGCCAGGTATAGGTGCCCCCAGTATAGGTTGGCCAGGTACAGTTGCCCCCCATTATAGGTTGGCCAGGCACTCTCTTCACTTCCTGTTTCTGCCTGGTGCCGCCCCCAGACTTCTGGGGGCGGCACCCATTATAGGTTGGCCAGGCACTCTCTTCACTTCCTGTTTCTGCCTGGTGCCGCCCCCAGACATCATGGGCGGATCGGTCCTGCCTCTCAGGCTCCAGTGGAAACAAATATTATTGCCGTATGCAAGGCTGGATCATCTCTACCTAACAGGAAGTGGGAAGCCTTATTAGAACCCCTTACGAGGTACGTACCCCCAAGGGGCACTTTTTTCCTATGGGTACACTTTCTCTGTTTGGTAAAAAAAAAAAAAAATAAGTCGTTAAAATACCGCAATTGGTTTTGCAATTTATCAAAAAGCTGCTTGACACGTCACTAAGACCTGTTCGGTAATAAGCAGAAGTCTAAAGCTGGCCATACACTCAGAGTAGCCATACATCGAGCGACCCTGATTCAATCGACAAAACAATCGACTTTATTAAGCGATCAACTTCAGTATGTTAGATCGAAAGTCAATGGACTCGTTGTCACTAATCGATCTAACTGATATTGTATCTCCATCCTCTGAGTGCAAAAATCGATTCAGAGTCAATCGAATGACGTGACCAGAAGTCGATTTCCGGGTGATCAATCAATATCTTTCAATCTGCTCGATTGACTATGCTGGTCGATTCGACATGATATCACACACTCAATTCTCTCTAAAATCGATAAAATGATCGAATCAGATGGTCGATCGCACAGCCAAATCATTGTATGTATGGCCACCTTTATAGATTGCCACCCAATATGGCAAACCGATCGATTCATCCCTGAATGGAATCGATTTAGGAAGGATCAATTCTTACCACACACTACAGTACATTGCTGTCAATTCCAGCAGGGAACCCACTGAAAATCAATGGAACTGCAGGGGGGCGGTACCAGCCTTAAAGGACACCCAAGATGAAAATAAACTAATGAAATAAACAATTGTATCTATCCTCCTTCTCCTAAAAATTATTTTTTTAAGGTATTCCACAGTTTTATTGTATATTTAAATCTACTTTTTAAGTTTTTACTGTTTTAGGCCCCATTCACACTAGAGCGCTTTTCAGTTGACTTCAGCATCGCTGGAAATCACCAGCGTTTTGAAAAGCGCTTGGTCAATGTTAAGTGTATGTGGCTGTTCTCACTTAAAAAATTCACAACAATTACAGCACCCTGATACTGCGCTCATATGCTGAGTCAGGTGTTAAGTAGGTCACCTCTAAAATATATAAAATATAATGAATCAAACATTCATCAAATATTCATATTACAGGTGCTAAATTCTAAATAAAACGCAGGTAGTAACCACATGTATAGTGTCCTTGCTCATATAATGGTTATCATGTGGGAGCGCTCTTCCTAGATGCGTGCAACCATCAAAATAGAGTTCTTCAGTGAAATGGTTAAGCGCTCTTCTCTGCCTGTTCCTTCTTAAACACAGCGAATATGTCATATAATGAAAAAGCCCCCCTTTCGGGGAAAGACTCACCAGACTTCTAGGCCTCCAAGGCCAATGCTCGCATTCGGGGTATTGGCCACCCCGCAGCCTCTCTGGCAGTCCTCTCTTGGCTATTCCCAGTCTGTGTAATCAAAAAACGAATTTCACATCGCGTAAAAGCGTACCAGTTTATTTAAAAAATGGTTAAAAACAAATCAGTGGTGTATAACCACTCATTGGGTCAAAAAACTTAATCAAGAAGTTTCACTTAAGGCTGCTTTCACAGTGGAACGTGACAGGCTCACGTTAGAGCAGCCTGTAACGCAGCCCACCGCACAGTAATGAAAAATCAATGGGCTGTTCACAGTGCCCACGTTGCGTTACATTGTAACGCTGCACGTTCTATGAAAGTGCTGCATGCTGTACGTTATACTGGGCTAAGCCGTGTTAGACTGTTTGCACATGCTCAGTAATGCTGGAGGAGGAGGTCTCCCCCTCCTCCTCTGCGGCCAGCCACATGGCTAATTAATATTCACTGCACTGTAACGTGCAGTGCTTACTTCCTGGAGCGCCGCTCTGTGCGGCGATTGGCCGGGCGGGACCACGTGATGCTGCATGCGTCCAAGAGTACACATCACGGACTCATGAAGAGCCGCATAACGCGGCTCAGTCTGACGTCCAGCTTCAACCCCACTACGCGTTGCGTTAGGTGCACGTTATGCGACCTTAACGTGGCATCTAACGCAACGTCTTAGTGGGAAAGAAGCCTAAGTGTTTTGTGTTTTCCAGCGATTAGCTGAAACGCAAACTCGTAGCCTGCACCATTTCTAAGCGATTTTGAGCGGTTAGCGCTTCAATGTTAAAGATAGGAGCGCTGCAAAATCGCCCAAAAGCGCTGGGCTGTTCACAATATTCAGCGTTTTTCCTGCGCTTTTACTCAGTAAATATAGCAGATTAGCCACAAGACAGAGCAGATTACCCATAAAACACCTCTGTTTCCTGGCTAGCGGCCATCTCCTGTAAGACGCTATCCCATACAGTGAAAAAACGCTCAAAATACTATTGAGAAAAACGTCAGAAAACGCTTCAGCGCTTGCTTTTGCGTTTAGCGATTTGTCGTGTGAACATAGCCTTATTGTTTTTTCTCACTGACACATTCATTTAGGTATGCCAGAGATAAAATCTACAGTGGGTTGCAAAAGTATTCGGCCCCCTTGAAGTTTTCCACATTTTGTCACATTACTGCCACAAACATGAATCAATTTTATTGGAATTCCACATGAAAGACCAATACAAAGTGGTGTACATGTGAGAAGTGGATCGAAAATCATACATGACTCCAAACATGTTTTACAAATCAATAACTGCAAAGTGGGGTGTGCGTAAGGCCATCCACCTAAACTCACAGGCCGAACAAGGAGAGCGCTGATCAGAAATGCAGTCAAGAGGCCCATGGTGACTCTGGACGAGCTGCAGAGATCTACAGCTCAGGTGGGGGAATCTGTCCATAGGACAACTATTAGTCATGCACTGTACAAAGTTGGCCTTCATGGAAGAGTGACAAGAAGAAAGGCATTGTTAACAGAAAGCATAAGAAGTCCCGTTTGCAGTTTGCCACAAGCCATGTGGGGGACACAGCAACCATGTGGAAGAAGGTGCTCTGGTCAGATGAGACCAAAATGGAACTTTTTGGCCAAAATGCAAAACGCTATGTGTGGCGGAAAACTAACACTGCACATCACTCAGAACACACCATCCACACTGTCAAATATGGTGGTGGCAGCATCATGCTCGGGGGGTGCTTCTCTTCAGCAGGGACAGGGAAGCTGGTCAGAGTTGATGGGAAGATGGATGGAGCCAAATACAGGGCAATCTTGGAAGAAAACCTCTTGGAGACTGCAAAAGACTTGTGACTGGGGCGGAGGTTCACCTTCCAGCAGGACAATGACCCTAAACATAAAGCCAGGGCAACAATGGAATGGTTTAAAACAAAACATATCCATGTGTTAGAATGGCCCAGTCAAAGTCCAGATCTAAATCCAATCGAGAATCTGTGGCAAGATCTGAAAACTGCTGCTCACAAATGCTGTCCATCTAATCTGACTGAGCTGGAGCGGTTTTGCAAAGAAGAATGGGCAAGGATTTCAGTCTCTAGATGTGCAAAGCTGGTAGAGACATACCCTAAAAGACTGGCAGCTGTAATTGCAGCAAAAGGTGGTTCTACAAAGTATTGACTCAGGGGGCCGAATAATTACGCACACCCCACTTTGCAGTTATTTATTTGTAAAAAATGTTTGGAATCATGTATGATTTTCGATCCACTTCTCACATGTACACCACTTTGTATTGGTCTTTCATGTGGAATTCCAATAAAATTGATTCATGTTTGTGGCAGTAATGTGACAAAATGTGGAAAACTTCAAGGGGTCCGAATACTTTTGCAAGCCACTGTATGAACTATTGATCCTTTTTATCTCTTTCCTGCTCTCAGAAACCATTTTCTGCTAGGAAAGTATTTTATAGCTGTAATTACTTATCAGTGAGGGTCACACTGTAGTCTGACCCAGTCCTGATTCAGACAGGAACTGCCACGCGCATACCTGATGTTTAACTCTTTCAGGCAGAAAAGGGGAAAAAATAAACCCTGCATAGTTATTTGTGTGCTTGGCGCTGTACATACCCATGTCTATCTCAACATGTCACCTCGGGTATCCTTTAACCAGCTGTGGAGTGGGTCTTGGCAGGAAGCAGTGTTTTGCCAGGTTGATGTTCTGCCACTCCTGGCGATTCTCCTACTAGAGCTCTGCCCTGAGCTGTTCCTCTACAAGTCTCTGCTTCTGTGCTGTGACTGTAAAGTAGGGAATCTGTCTGAGATGGAGATAAAACAACAAATGATACATACCTGGGGCTTCCTCCAACCCCCTCCAGGCTGATCGCTCCCTCAGTCAGCGACATCATTCTCCGACTCCCCATTCATCCGCAACTAGCCGCATTGCATTGGGTTGCATCGTGTTGTGCTGCAGCAACTTTTTTCAACAGGACACAACTCAACGCAACTCATCCCAATGCACCTAAGTGTGAATCCAGCCTCTGCTAGTTCAGTGCTCAGTTGTGTTGCAGAATAGTTCTGCATGTCAGCTCACTGCCCATCCAATCCTATGGGGCTGTTCACAGAACCACTTGTACTGTAACTGATGGTATCATTCTAACTCGCTGCATACAGGCTTTGCATTAAAGTCTATGTCCAATGTCCATTGCAGTTCACTCATTAACATGTGTGTTAAAAGGCAACTGAAGTGAGAGGTATATGGAGGCTGCCATATTTATTTTCTTTGAAGCAATGCCAGTTGCCTGGCAGCCCTGCTGATCCTCTGCCTCTAATACCTTTAGCCATAGCCCCTGAACAAGCATGCAGCAGATCAGGGGTTTCTGACATTATTGTCAGATTTGACAAGATTAGCTGCATGCTTGTTTCTGGTGTGATTCAGACACTACTGCAGCCAAATAGATCAGCAGGACTGCCAGTCAACTAGTATTGTTTAGAAGGAAATAAATATGGCAGCTTTCATATCCCTCTCACTACAGTTCTCCTTTAAAGAGAACCAGAGATGAAGCACCCTCTTGTATTTTACCTTATAAATCAGTGGGAACATGACAGTAAACACCTAATCTGCTCTTTGTTTCATTGTTCTCTGTTTATTTTGACTGTTATCACCTCTGATAAGAATCCCCAACTGAGCACTCAGTCTAGTTTTGCTATGGAAAGATTATAGCTGAGTCTGTCTTCTCTGGTGTCTTTTCAAGCCCAAGCCTGCCCCCTTGTGGCTCTGCTACAATGAGTCAGCTATAATTATTCCCTGCAAAGCCAGACTGAATGCTCAGTCCAGGATTCTTATCACAGCTGATAACAGACACTTTTAGCAGTAAGGATGAAACAGAGAGCAGGGTAAGTGTTTTCTCTAAAGTTCTTACTGATATATATGGTAAAATACACAAGGGTGCTTCGTCTCTGGTTCCCTTTAAGCAACTGATCACTGTGAATCTGGCTTTTTGTTTCTTTCTGTGCTTTTTTTGTGTTCTTCCAGTGCCAACAAAAGAAATAAACATGACACTACCAAAGCTTATGCAATGACAACAACTGTCTAGAAGTGGTGCCTTTTCTGACTTCAGTGCAGGAGGGGCCAATATTTCTGTCCATGACTATATTATATAATGCAGCCTGTATAATGGCGTGCTGGTATGTATATTACTGTGCATCGTATGCCTTGTGTCTTCATATATCTGATATTTCTGTCTGTAGACGCAGGCCGCTCCCAGCTGTCTCCCCGCCGCATACTGTACACCTGTCCCCCTAACTGACTCATCCTCTGCTGCGCTGTCTGTTCTCTGTATCCCACCAGTCACCATATGCTACAAGACAGAGGGGCAGCCCTGCGTGTGCTGGGGAGAGAGAGAGGACAATGAGGCAATCACTCCACGGGAAGAACACCAATTCACCAAACCACAAACCACACAAATTAAAGTGGACCTGAACTCAGAACTTCCTCTCTGCTCTTAAAGATAAGCAACAGCATAATTACCTTTACAGAAAAACATTTCTTTGCTACAACTGATAGAAATCCTGCAATAAATCTACAGTGTGTCTACTTCCTGCTTTCATGGAAGCAGACATACGGTTAGCATCCTGTATTTACAAATTAGCTGTTTTGCAGAGGCTGCCAGCTGTCACAGCTGAGAGATTAGCTGTGTCCGGTGTAGTAGCCCTGCATGGAAGCGCAACCATGAGCGGCGCGTATGCGCACGTGCGCATGCACAGAAGCCGCAGACCTGGCCTGGTTGGCAACCGCTACAGAGGGGACCCCAGGAGAACAGTGGCTGATGGCAAATTTGCAGCGAGGGACACAGAGGTTTGTAGAGGCTGGAGGAAGCCCCAGTTAAGTATATCAACAATTCAGTTTTTCAACTCATGTATCCTCATACACCATACATGTCAATCTCAGGCCCATGGGCCAAATCTGTTCCTTGGAGCCATCATATTTGGCCCTCAGATTGTTTCCCCACTTTTCTAGACCTCCAAAGAGGATAAGCCCTATATCACTAGGGAAGCAATATGGAGAGGGGGGGAAGCACTATACACCAGGGAACTGTATAGGGAAAGGGAGGGGACACTAGAAACTAAAAAAAAACTGTATAGGGTAGGGAGAAAGGATAACAGGGAATTTTATAGGGGGGGGGGGGGGGGAGGGAAAACCACTAGACACCAGGGAACTGTATAGGGGAGGGAGGATGGCCACTAGACACACCAGGGAACTGTATAGGGAAGGGAGGGAGGACCACTAGACACCAGGGAACTGTATAGGGGAGGGAGGGGACCACTAGACACCAGGAAACTGTATAGGGAAGGGAGGATGGCCACTAGACACCAGGGAACTGTATAAGGGAGGGAGGAGGGGCACTAGACACCAGGGAACTGTATAAGGGAGGGAGGAGGGGCACTAGACACCAGGGAACTGTATAGGGGAGGGAGAGGGGCCACCAGACACCAGGGAATTGTATAGGGGAGGGAGGGAGGGCCACTAGACACCAGGGAATTGTATAGGGGAGGGAGGGAGGGCCACTAGACACCAGGGAACTGTATAGGGGAGGGAGGAGGGCCACCAGACACCAGGGAATTGTATAGGGGAGGGAGGGCCACTAGACACCAGGGAACTGTATAGGGAAGGGAGGATGGCCACTAGACACGAGGGAACTGTATAAGGGAGGGAGAGGGGCCACTAGACACCAGGGAACTGTATAAGGGAGGGAGAGGGGCCACTAGACACCAGGGAACTGTATAGGGGAAGGAGGAGGGCCATTAGACACCAGGGAACTGTATAGGGGAGGGAGGGGGGGGGCTGCTAGACACCAGGAAACTGTATAGAGATGGGAGGGAGCCACTAAACACCAGGAAACTGTATATGGGAGGGAGGGGGGCCACTACACACCAGGGAACTGTATAGGGGAGGGAGGAGGCCACTAGACACCAGGGAACTGTATAGGGGAGGGAGGAGGGCCATTAGACACCAGGGAACTGTATAGGGGAAGGTGGGGGCCATTAGACACCAGGAAACTGTATAGAGATGGGAGGGAGCCACTAAACACCAGGGAACTGTATAAGGGAGGGAGGGGGGCCACTACACACCAGGGAACTGTATTAGGGGAGGGAGGAGGCCGCTAGACACCAGGGAACTGTATAGGGGAGGGAGGAGGACCATTAGACACCAGGGAACTGTATAGGGGAGGGAGGGGGCCATTAGACACCAGGGAACTGTATAGGGGAAGGAGGGGCTATTAGACGCCAAGTAACTTTATAAAGAAGAACGGTAGCCATTGGTCCCAGAGCTCAATTTTGGCCCACTTTGTATTTGAGTTTGACACCCCTGTCATACACACATACGATGCATGTCCCTGTGGCCAGTGTTCTGTGGCTATGCCGGGGTGCGGAGGACAGATGGAGAGGCTTGCAATGGGTGACTGTTTGCTGGCCGAGGCATCGGTGGCCGATGTACACACGTTAGATTTTCAGCAGAGGAAGTCGGCTGAGTTTCATCCAGTGTTTACGAGGTTAAAGGCATACTGTAGGGGGGGGGGGGGTCCGGGGAAAATGAGTTGAAGTTACCCGGGGCTTCTAATGGTCCTCCGCAGACATCCTGTGCCCGTGCAGCCATTCCCCAATGCTCCGGCCCCGCCTCCGGTTCACTTCTGGAATTTCAGACTTTAAAGTCTGAAAACCACTGCGCCTGCATTCCCGCTGATGGCACCAGGAGCGTACTGCACAGGCCCAGTATGGTCTGTGCCGTGCACTCCTGGTGACATCAGGGGAAGCGAGGACATGGCAACGCAGGCGCAGTGGTTTTCAGACTTTAAAGTCAGAAATTCCAGAAGTGAACTGGAGGCGGGGCCGGAGCATGGGTGAGTGGCTGCGCGGGCACAGGATGTCTGCGGGGGACCATTAGAAGCCCCGGGTAAGTTCAGCTCATTTTCCCCCGACCCCACTACAGTGTCCCTTTAAAGCCAGAAACAGTTGTGTAAATATGGCGGTTTCTGAGTAAGCCCCACAGTGTGCTGTAACTGCGTACTGGAATATATTGCATGTGACTATTTCTGCCAGTTGTAGACGCAGGCCGCTCCCAGCTGTCTCCCCCGCCGCATACTGTACACCTGTCCCCCTAACTGACTCATCCTTTGCTGTGCTGTCTGTTCTCTGTTCCCCACCAGTCACCAAATCCTGACAGAGGGGAAGCCATAACCTGGGCCAGAGAGATGTGAAACAGTCGTCTGACCTACAATGCAAGAACACCAACCATCCAGAAAACATGTCACAAATGTGGTACAGAATTCTCTGCTGTTAGGTGGCCAATGTTTGCACGCCGGGCCATAGCAGATCATAGTGTGAGGTTGATCTGCAGTAAGCTTGTAAGTATCATCCAGTTCTGCATGGTTCTGTATCATGTATGAAGAAGAAACGTTGGTGTTCAAAAAACTTGCTAGCAAACTAAAGATATTACCACGGAATACAAAATCGCTATTAATGACGCAGAACCACGAGGAAAGGGCCCATTCACATTTAAAAGCGCAAAACGTTTTCCGCAAGTGAATTTACAGCGATTGGCATAGTAAAATCACTATACACTTCCTCGATTCAAAGCGATTGCAATCAGCGTTTTACAAAGCACTGTACCGCGATCACTCTGGAATCGCAGCAAAATGCTGCAGGTAACACGTTTTGCGATTGGCACTAATCGCTTAAGATCGTCGCGAAGCGCGGCAGTGAGATCACTGGCATAGGATTAAGATTAGAATAGCACTAGCACTTTAAAAAGCACCATCACTTCGGCGATTAGCGGGAATCGCCGGCTGATTGCTGTATTGAGAACGGGCCCTAAGGGGCTAAAAGAGACCGAAATACCCTCTTACTAAAAAGACACCCTCCTGGCTGCGCACAGGTGCAGTAGAAGCTCTCCACTCAGGCTAAGGTGGAAATAGCCTCATTGGGATCCAGAGGCGTCCCCCTCCCAAGGTAAGTATTCCCTAGCGGGATTTACAGGTTTACTTTACTCCTGAAGTGAGAGTCATATGCAGGCTGACATTTATTTCCATTTAAACAATGCAGATTGCCTGGCTGTCCTGCTGATCCATTGCCTCTAATACTCTTACCCATAACCCCTCAACAAGCATGCAGATCAGGTGCTCTGACTGAAGTCTGACTTTATTAGTTGCATGCTTGTTTCTGGTGTGTGATTCAGACACCACTGCAGCCAAAGAGATCAGCAGGACTGCCAGGCAACTGGTATTGTTTAAAAATAAATAAACATGGCCGCCTCGCCCTCTACAACTCTCTTACTTCATATTCCCTTTAAAGATGAATTATCGTAAAATTATACTAACGATATCCCTTGAAGCGAATCTTGTTATTCTGACGAAATCTTTATTTTTGGATGTTCTCCATGACTAAGTCCTGACCACACCCCGCTAAATTGTGGTGATGTCATGTGGTTGCTGACAGACGCTGCTGCCTCCGGCAAGAATGCTTCGAATAAAACAAGGATGTCCTGAATTCAGGAAGGCTAAAAACACTTCTCACTGCAGGTGTGAGAATCTCAACGCAATCGCAAAGCCACGATTTCTCTCACCTGTCTGCAGTACTGTCTGTGCTCGAGGGCTGATTCACACTGGGGCCATTCTACAGCGCTTTCCTGATCACCGGCGGTTACGATTTTGATCAATCGCAAACGCGATGCAGAGTTTTGGGGGCAATTGCTCTGTGATTCCCATTCTATTGAACGGGAATCACAAGCGCAAATCGCGCTAAATCGTGAGATTTTGCCCGCAAATTGCGATTGAGGAGCCGAACGCGATCGTGGGCAAAGTGTTGAGTGTGAACCGGCCCTGATAGGACCCAAATGAGGGTTGCAACCTTTTACAACCTAACAATAGGCAATTCTTTGTACATATGCAGGCCAGATCTTCTGTATTGGCTCGGTTCACACTGGCAATTAGTGGCAAACGGATCCGGGAAACGGATCTGATTACCAGTCGATTGGATCTGTTTTCATTCAGCTGCTGTTCTGCTGCTTCTGTTCAGTTTCCCCACATCCTCCTACCCCTCCCCCCCCCCCTTTCCCCCAGACCCCCATCACCAAAGTGGATTTTGCCCTTTAGAATGGTCGGTTTCCTCACCAGTGTGAAGAAACGTTCTGTTTTCTCATCGCCCCCCAATGCAGCGCTTCAGCTCCCGCTTCCGTTCCGCTGGGCTCAGCAGTCTGGGAAAAATTGCTGCAGCAGGAAACTTGCGGTCCGTTCGGCGGATTGTGCGGAACTAACCCGTTAGAATGGACGAATGTGAATGGATTCATAGGTTAACATTGGATCCGTTCCCATCAGTTCCCTTCCGATCCTGGAACGCTAATATGAACCAGGCCTCACTGTTCTTCAGCCCGCATTGTATACTGTTGTCCACACACAATCACAATGTTGTTGTTTTTTATTCAAGAATTACGATTGATTTTTCCATTTGTTGGGACTCCTGAGGCCCCTTGCACACCTGCATGCTGCGTCGCACCGTGTTACTCTTTACCAGGGCTCCTGTGCTGCAAGGGCCATGCGAGTCTGTGGAGACCTGCTGCACACTTCACACCATGCAAGACTGTGCGCTGGAAGTATCCCAATCGCTTTAGGGGCGGAACTAGAAAACACTGGGCTCTGCATGGGCCCCGCCCCCCGCTTTCTGCACCGGTAAACTGAGAACCAATGTTAACCAATTGGCTAGTGAATATGTTTTCTCCGTGCAGATAGAAACAGACAGCAGTGAAGCACTGCACACATTTTCTCTATCAATTACATCAACTTCTGTGATAAAACTTGCATGTTTACACACATACAGACACAGGGCTTGATTCACTAAGGCCCGGATCACATCTGCTAAATGAGCCAAAAGGATCCGGTGAGCGGATCCAATCTCCACTTTACCGGATTCGGTTCAAATATGAAAACGGATCTGATCAATGATTGATCGGATGATCTGTTTTCACTCAGCAATACATACCTAATCTTCTGCAGTAGCCGGCGGTAGAGGCTTCCTCTTCTTCCGCTGTGACTACACCGCGCGTCATGTGACTACACAGTGCGTCATGTGACTACACAGCGCGTCATGTGACTAGTCACACAATGTGTCATGTAAGCACTTGACGAGGAAGAAGACGGAAGCCTCTACCGCCGGCTGCTACGCAAGATTAGGTATGTATAAACCCGCCCGGCTGCTGCACCCTTCCCTCACCCTCCCGTCGCTAGATTTGCGTCGGCCCATACACCCATCCCCCGTGGAGCGGTCCGTTTTCCATTGCCCCAATTCTGCTGTATTTTTGTCCGGATCCGTTCCGCTAGGCAGAATGGTCCAGAAAATTAGGGCCTGCAGCATGTTTTTTAGATCCGCGGACCAGAACGTACGGAACGTATCCATATCAATGGATGCATGTGAATGGATCCATAGGTTAACATTGGATCCATTCACATCCGTTCCGCTTGTACAGTATACGTTCTGGAAAAAACGCTAATGTGAACGGGCCTTAGACAAATAGCATGCCTTATCAGAGTTACCACGCCGTATCAGAGTTAACGCGCCTTATCAGAGTATCATAGCAAGCGCTACGAACTAATGCCTGCTAATTGGCGATGACGAGAGCTCCACTCCTCCTGCCCTGAGGCCCTGCGGGTCCAATCACTTTAAAGAACATTATCCCCGCACTTTGATTGGCCTAATAGGCTGCCTGTCACTTGACAGGAAACTTGACAGGCAGCCTATTAGGCTTTAAAGTGATTAACACTGAGCAGATTCAGTCATTAGAACAAT